>NC_049210.1:47214173-47291673 GCF_013347855.1 Anguilla anguilla
CTTTTTTTACTTTTGTTACCTTGCCAGGATCAGTGGGCGTGGCCTGGAGGCAGAATTTACAGAGCAGGTATTCACCTGTTTAGCTCTTCTGTGTGTTCTCATTTTCTTCTGAAAATTTTAATTCTGCAGTCATATGCTGTTTAAGGGCCTGTCTCTTACAAATAAATTATGTGCACTTTCCCTGAAATATCACACGCAGGATTATTAATCTGTTTAGAAAGCTTTAAGAGGTGCTTTAAAGCTGTACACATGCTTTTCACACTGTGCTTCTGCAACAAAAAAACCCAGAAGTCCCATCTGGGCATTGAACCCAATAACCTCTGGCTGCCAGCCCAGTCCTCTGTCCATTGAGCATCTCAAAGATGATGTGTGCTGTGCTAAGGTTAGAGTAAGATCTCACTTGCCATTTTGCTTGGAAGGCTTCTGCAGCCTGTTTTTTTTTTCAAACTCTATCAGACTGGAAAATGTGTATTGGATTTGAGTTATTTTTTCATTATAATTTTTTCATTATTCAGATCATGTTAATAAATAACTTGTATAAGTAAATAAATGTAATTTTATTGTTGGTTGCGATTATTGATTAATTTAATATGTATAGTTATTTTGTATGTACAATGAGGTCATCTATAAATATAATTACTGAAGGTTTTTTATAGATTAATAACAAGCTGCCACTCATTAAATAGCTTGGGGCTTCTACACCCAGTATCTGGCAAAAGTTCACTGGATCTTCTCAAAGTCTCCATGTGAAAAAGCTGATATCTGCTCCATGGACTGATCTTCTTGGCGAGTGTTTAGTTAGAGGAACACCGTGCTCCTCCTAAATATTAAATACATTCCTGAACATTGACTCTAATCCAGCAAACATCAGCTGCTGATATCTGGACAAGGGAACCGAAGGAGCTGGCTGTGTTTGTGTGCTGGTTTTTGTGTGCTGAGAATGTTTAACTCCTCGTTAGACATGGACCGTTTGTATTTGAAACGGAAATCTTGAAATCACAAAAGTTACATAACTGGACAAAAAGCCTTCAGTCACCTTCAATAAGGTTTTTAAAACCTTTTTTATACTAAACTGTGAGCTTTGTTTTGCTTACTTGGCAGTCACCGCAGAGCTCTACAGGGAGTTTAGGTAGCACAGGAAGAAGTAAAACCACTTCCACATGGCTTCTGTGTTCAGAAGAGGGACCTCTGTTAGTTTAGTCTCCCCGGGGGGGGGGGGCTCGGAGGGGAAACAGGGAGCCTGTTCAGCTAAGCGCAGAAAAACCTGATTTTAGGGAAAATTAAGATTCAGAAATAAATGAAAGAGGAAATCTCCTGTTGCAGTGCAAGCTCTCTCTCTCTCTGTCTGTATCTCTCTCTCTCTCCCTGTATCTCTCAATGTCTTTCTCTCTCTCTCTCTATCTATCGCATTCTGTATCATTTTGGAAGCTGATCGTGTAAAAGGACTATTTAGCCTTTTTAAACATGGGTTGTATTGCTCTCTTTTGGAAGTGACTGAATGTTTAGCTTGGACATACAAAAATCTGGCAACACCACATTCAATGACAGATGCATTGGAAGGAGAATTCAGTCACACATGAGGTGTACCGACTCTGGGCTGCAGCTGTAGGGGGATGTAGAATTCAGCCTTGTCTTTGTCCAGGGCGTAGAGAGCCTGGTGCCTTGTCTTGTTTTTCTTTCCATGCATGGTTGAGACCAACTCTTCAAAGAAAATGACCTTTTGCACAGTGTGCACGATAACCAGAAGGTTGTAGGTTTGAAGCCCGTTGTAGGTTTTACGGTAGTCTAATCTTTCAGAGAGGTACTGGAGCATCAAGCTGGAAAAGTGAAAATATAAGCGGTATAAATCACTTAAAAAAGATATGGCTGTCCAACGCAGTGATAATAATCAAACTGTGAAGGAACATAAACCTTCTTAGACAGAAAAAAAATGTCTTGAGATTGGAGTCTGTCCCCGCAGAACCTCAAAATGGCCGTCTCAGTGCTCACTGGGAAGTGCCTCTGACAGGCTGTGGATGAGGGGGGCGTGTCTGGGCTCATCTGAAGCACACCTGAAACACACCTTAAGCACACAGGTGTGAGCTACGGCAGAGCACAGGAAGTGTGGGCACCGGTGTGAATTCGCATGGCATTATTTAGAGATCTCACTGGTTTCTGTGAGAGGAAAAGGTCCCATGAAAGGAAGGGGGTGGGGTCCTTTTTGGATGTCATGCCCCCAGAAGATTGGAGCCCCCCAGCACAGTGTGGGATGCTGGCCGGGGTTCAAACGGTCTTTGTCCTGAACCTTGGCGGCCGGATCTCCAGGCTATCCCGGCAACCCTGCTGACACACACTAAAATCGCAACTGTTTTTTTTTGCACTTTGGAACATTTCTTTGATCGTTAATAAACTGCCTTTTGGCACTTTTTAACTGTTTAGGACATTCTTCCTTTTGATTTTATTTTTGTGGCTTACGAATGCTGTTCCAACCTGGATGTTTTGTATTGACCTGCCTGGAGATTCATTCAAAGGTCAGGAACAACTAGCAAAGTGTTTTTTTATGTTCTTTTTTTTTTTTTACTTTGACTTGCATTACAAGTGTAGCTTTCTTCATCACAGTCATAGTTAATCTTTGTTCTTGCTGGACCTGTCAAACTGTTCATTAAAAAAAAAAATGCCTTGAACATGTTTATGCTCGACCTCAGATCACCGTACAGTATTATTTTTACAGTGTATGGAAATGTAATTCAACGGCTCAGTGCGTTTGGCTTGCATGCTGGCGTGCCGGTTCTCTCTGTTCGATGCAAATGTACACGAGCACGCAGAACAGATTCACACTCTGTGCTCTAATGGGGCGAATCCTGATTATCAGCGCTGAGTGATCTTGTGGGGGGGATTCAGAAGCCAGTACAGAATGATCTTTATTGCAGCCCACATTACGCATTCTGGTTGGAACGTGTCATCTGTAGTTTTGAGAATCACTGCTGCAAACTGTGTCTGACAGTAAATGCAGCATTGCATTGTGGGCTACTGCTACCGTATGGCAGTCACCATTAATCAAGCAGTCTGTCATTGTGGGAATACTTTGGGCAGCTGCAGTGCTTTCTTTCCAGAAGTCAGAGTCCATGTGAATAAAATATTGGCTGCTGCCAATGCCTGCTTTGTAGAAGATAGTGAGGAGGAGGCTTTAAAAATACACTGTTAATCCTGTGAGTCACCGTGTGGCTAATTTATGTGTTCTGTTTGTGTGTGCGCCTGCGTGCGTGTGTGTGCGTGTATGTGCCTGTTCACATGTGTGTGTCTGTGTGTGTGTTTATTTTCCCCACAGAAAGGATTCTTCAGCTTGCCCGATGGGAACTTTTTCATCGAGCCGGTGCGGGGGTTCGAGGCGGGGGGTGGGACGGGACATGAGCCCCACGTGGTGTACAGGAGCTCAGCCGGGCCGGTACGCCACCGACTCCCACGCAGCGCCGAGTCTGGGGGGCGGTCGGGCGTGTGCGGTCTGAAAGGTGAGGTACACCATGAGCTCGACATCAGGTCACATCAGCCCCAGTGATAGGGCGATGCTATCGAAACGCTAACGAAATGCTCACTATTACACCAGGCCGGCCAGTGGAGGATGGGCTCCCCCTCTATAGCTGGGTTCCTCCTGAGATTTCCTCCCATCGGGGAGGTTTGTATGTCATGTGCTTGCTATTTGGGGATTCATGCCTGGTTTTTGCTCCTTTTCTGTAAAGTGTGACCATTTTCTGTAATCTTAGCTCGTTATATGTTCCATTAATTCATTTTGGATGTCATTTTTTAATCTGGATCCAGTCATGGAAATTCTTTCCCTGAGGGCATCCATCTTTCCTACCACGGGGTCTTAACTGGGGACGGGGGAGTCTGTGTGGGTGCTTCCGTGATTTTGTCTAATAGCTGATCTCCCGAGAAAGTGAGATTAAACAAACACACCAGGGAATAGCTGATATTCAGATATTTCTCACTGAAGGAACATAATGTCTTAAGAAATGTTATTTTTTGGGTTGAGTGATTGGGGGGTTTGTGCACACATGGTGAATGATGTTATCCATGCTCTTTTGTGTTAAACTAAGAATACGAGAAACTAGGTATTTTTAATTTTAAGAATTCTGCATTTTTAAATGCAAATAAAATAAAATGCAAAGGAGCAAATGATAATACAGCTTTAGAGAGGCTGAATGAAATCATATTGACTACAAAATGGCGGACGTATGAGGTCACTGTCCCTCTCTCCCATAGACACGCTGGAGGAGTCCCGGCGGGTGGAGAGGGAGCGCGAGCAGTGGGAGAGCGAGCAGGTGGTGGCGGGAGGCCCCCGGCGGATGGTCCAGCGCTCCGTCAGCCGCGAACGCTGGGTGGAGACCTTGGCGGTGGCGGACTCCAAGCTCATCGAGTACCACGGCAGCGACAACGTGGAGTCCTACATCTTCACCATCATGAACATGGTGAGAGAGGGGGAGCGCCCGAGAGAGATTGACCGGGGGGGGGGGGGGGGGGGGGCAGAGACTGACCGGGGGGAGTGCTGCAGGGTGTGCAGGGACGTCTGATTTTGTAGTCAGCAGGGAGGCAGAATATGGGGCTCCAGCGGAGCGGAGCAGCTATGAGCTCATCAAGGACACGCTCGCGCAGATGTGAGCTCCAGGGCCAGATGGGACAGCTGCTGCCCCAGTAATAATGAGGAAAAAGAGCGTTACTCTGTGAGAGCAGCTCAGGGGAACCAGAGCAGGAGTGACCCCATTTATGAGCTGATTTCTGCTCTGACCAGAACTGCAAACTCTGACCTGTGGAAAACTGATAATCATAATTAATTTTACACTTTGAATAAGTGATTTAAAAACAATATTGAATGAGTTGATTGATATACCATATTGACTGAGTGATTGGTATCCTATATTGAATGAGGGATTGATGTACCTGGTTAAGGTCAGATAATGTCAGGAATAGCTGCGCCATAATGATTATTTCCATTAGTATTTTCTTCCCAGGACTTTTAATCTGTGAGATCAGTCAGTGCTTTAATTCCCTGTAAAGTGTTACATGGTAAATGATTCCTTAGAAAGAGGTTAATATTTTTCTATTGAGAATGGCAATTACTGACAGACGGTGAAAAGTGTGACACTCAAGGTCTCTGAAATTAAACCATTTGTGTAAAATGAAGAGTCTTATGGCAAGGGAAGATCGAAAATGTATTACAGCACACTTTACTCTGACATATTCCCTATTGACTGATTCCTTATGATCCCTACTGGACTCTGTTTCATTATAACTTATAATGAGATTTTTTAATGTGTAGCTACACGCCGCACATTTCTATTGTAAAAATCTACATTTTTCAGATGAACACAGATAGTAAAACAGATAACCGGTGTAATGCTCACAGGTGACGGGGATTTTCCACGATGCCAGCATCGGGAACGCCATCCACATCGTCCTGGTGCGGCTCATTCTTCTGCAGGAGGACGAGGTAAACGCTCTGCTCCATTTGGGAATTTTCTTCCACGTGTCATGAAGGGGTAGCACCTCAGGGGATGTGGTCCATTGACATTCTGTCCCAGTCTCTTTCTGGTGGGTTTGGTGTTTGTGTTATTAAGTTTATGCTTACAGGTTTAGCAAAAATCCATGTGGAAAGTCACCTTCTGTGTGTTATAGGATATTTGTCTTGCCTGCACGGGTAAGGAAGTCAGTTTGTGATGATGTGTTGTGTCATGTTGAGGTTGCCAAAGGGCTTCTAATAGTCCATGAAGTTTTGAACGAACAGGGCAGTCCAATCAATGGGCTATTGACTATACTCCTGTAGGTCATGTTTCTTAGTTAGTTTTCCTATGTGGCCCTTTTTCCTCATCCGTAGAGATTTCAACAAGTCAACTTTGCCCTAACAAATAGTGAACTTGCTGGCAGAGATCTTTAGACCAGCTGTAACTGCTTCTGTCGGTTTGCCATCTGGTCCTGCTGAGCTGCCATACTCCCAGAGTCAGATGTCTTTGCTTACTTTCTCATTATTTGTTTTTTTTCCCCCCCCCGGGTTGGTGGTCTGTTTCCGTAGAAGGTGTGTAAGGGGATTAACAGGCACTGTGATGTTCTGGAGTTTGTCAGACCATTCCATCCGCCTCTTGGGTTGCTCCTCCACTGTTGTTGTCGTCTAGCTACTCTTTTCGTCTCTAATTGAACTGGTTTGTTGGTTTGTTGGTGCTGTTCTTATGGCATCTTTGTGACCCTAACTACTTCCTTCGTAATGCGTTTGAAGGCAGCTTCCTTTGGCTCTGCAGGGCTTGGCGGGTGCTTGTTAGTCGGGATTAGACAGAGCTGTTAGGATGTGTGTGTCTCTGCGAGTGTCTGTGTTGTGACTTGTTCTTGCTGTTTGCTACTGGATACTGTGCTTCGCTCAGACATGTAGTTTCTGTTTGGCAGCCCGCAAATGAGCTTCAAATGTAGCATTTGATCTGCTCTGATAAAATATGTTAGCACTTTCTTAATAAATATATAGTGAATGCAATTATTTCAAGACATTGCTCTGTTCTAGCTTGAAGAGCTTGAAGAAAAATGTTGCTTCATACACTTCTGCAGAAATATGGCACCTCCAGTAAGTAATCTGTTTGAGATCAAGGCTGTGTTTGCCGCCCCTGGGGCAGTTATGGGGTTGGGTGCCGTGTCCAGCAGTACTTTGGCAGTGCTTAGGGTATTATCTCAACCAAGGTTAGCATCACAATACAGCCTTTATCATGCAGACTTATCCAGAGTGACTAACGAAACCGATCAGATAAGCATGTTCGGATCAAATACTAAGTGCAGTAGTTGTACAGATTCAGAGCCAGTGAGCGTGTAACTGGTACTACGTACTAATCAACTATACTGCAGCATGGTCAACTACCCTAACGATTATATTCAAAACACAAGACGACATTGCATCTGTAAGTGGCATTAGCAGATCATTTTGCAGGTCATTTAGCAGGGCTCATTGCTAATAATGGGCAGAGACTTGCTAAAAGTCTTTCTCTTGTTCTTCACACTTTGCTGTTACTTGGAGCTAAGCATTGTCAGGGTGGGTAGCCATCTTAATTAGGCGCCATCGCGGCATCTGAAGTGTGTGACGTTGTCCTCAGATTGCACTCGGCCAGCGAGTGGTCTGTGTTGCCCTTGGGAGCGTGCCAAAGCCTCTCCGCGTGCGTGTGCCGTGCGCATACATCCTCCTGACCCTGTTTGCAGGCAGTACATCATGGCTGACCTGATTGTGTCCTCCTTGTCTCAGTTTTCCAAGCACTGAGATGTTGCATTTGGTGTTTTTTCTGTTTCATAGTCATCAAAGTTCTTACATTTCAGCAGGATATTTTAGTGATGTTTTTTTTTATTGTTAGATGTTTCTTTGTTTAGTCTTTCACTGCATTGGAGCCACATGTTTTCTCCAAAATTTCTCTGCAGTGTACTTTCTCTTGTCAGTGTTATTGTAGCATGTTCTGTTTTTTTAGGGGGATGGGGACGCTGACCCCTGAACAAGCCTCTGGCTTGGAGAGTGAGAGACTGATTTTTGGGTGCCCTTTGCCCTTTGACCTGTCTGTCATAGTTTAACCTGACAAGGCCCAAAGGTCCCGCTGGCATAACTTTAGCTGTCATGCATGCACTCAGGAAACACCACCCAGGATGAGTGGTAGCCTGACCGTGTTGATATTGTTTAGATGTAAGCAAATATGGTATGTGTATGAGTAGCATATTTATTATACATATGTACTTTGGCATTATTTTTTATTGACCTCAGGCCAGATCATACGTATGTTTGCACTAGAGATATTGACCGTTACACAG
The DNA here is from genome assembly GCF_013347855.1 of Anguilla anguilla. Lineage (NCBI taxonomy): Eukaryota > Metazoa > Chordata > Actinopteri > Anguilliformes > Anguillidae > Anguilla > Anguilla anguilla. Next base: position 47,221,971 of record NC_049210.1, read on the forward strand.
TAAATCAGGAAGTCTACCCGTTTTGGCACTGACATGTCTGATTCGTTTTGGTAAAGAGGATGGTTTTGTGAACTGTACTGCCAGGCAGACTGTGTGTGTTATTCTGTTATCTCGTGCCGGTTTCCCTCTGCAGAAGGGGCTGAAGATCATGCATCACGCCGACACCACGCTCAGCAGCTTCTGCTCCTGGCAGAAGAACATCAACCCCCAGAGCGACTCTCACCCCGCCCACCACGACGTTGCCGTGCTCGTCACCAGGCAAGGGCTCTCCCCATTGGCTGCCTTTCTCCCACGGCTCACCACACAGGCCCAGAGAGCAGGTCACATGATCAGCGAGGCCACCCATCACCAAAAAAGCTGACCAGGAAGTGTGACGAACAAACAGTTTCTCTTGAAACTCTCAAAACAGTTACTGAGTGCCTTTCATCTTTCAGTACACAAAAATATACTTATGGGAAGTAAGATTAATTGATTTAAATTTATTTGTATGCCATGCCATCAGATCACATAGATAAATTTACACAAAGTAAGATTGGAGCGTTGACTCAGCGTGATGTTGCTCAGTGTCTCTCTGCGTGTGGCAGGAAGGATATCTGCGCTGGGCTGAACCAGCCCTGTGAGACTCTGGGTCTCTCTCACCTGTCGGGAATGTGCCAGCCCCACCGCAGCTGCAACATCAACGAGGACTCCGGCCTACCTGTCGCCTTCACCGTGGCTCACGAGCTGGGGCACAGGTGTGTGTGTGTGTGTGTGTGAGTCTTCGTGTATGTGTGTGTGTGTGATACTGTGTGTGTGTGTGTGTGTGTAACAAATGTGACACTAAAGTGAACTGTGAACTGTATGTAAAAGAAGTTGTATTTTTCAGTTTTGGAATCCACCATGATGGGCAGGGGAATGACTGTGAGCTGGACGGTAAACACCCCTTCATCATGTCCCGGCAGCTAAAATACGACACCTCCCCCCTCACCTGGTCCCCCTGCAGCAAGGAGTACATAACCCGCTTCCTGGAGTGAGTGCCCCGCCCCTCACGCCACAACCCCCCCCCCCCCACCCCCCAACCCCCTTCCCTCGCTTCACCTGCTACCTGTTATAACCGGCTCGGGCGTTGGAGTGCTGTCAGTCTGGTCTGTTTCGCTGCTCTGCGTTACACGCTCTCTCACACCGTCGCTCTGGGTAAGAGTGTCTGCTAACTGAACGCAAAGTAATGTTAGCTCATTCTGTGCCTGTCCCAATGGAGGCCTCACCCCTGTCCTGAATTTCTCAGTGGCATTTATAGTCCTCTTTACCCCCCGTCAACGCCAGAGTCCCATTCTGAACGTAACCTAGGAGACCTGAAAATGGAGACTGTTCAGTGTAAACTTGGGTTAAAAAGTTCTATTCAAAGTGAGGGCATTTTAACCAGCTATTTAGGGCGAAAGGCAGATTTACATAGTCCTCTAATTTCCCTTTTCTTTAAAGCTCGCGTGTCCGATGCGCTCTTGTCTGGAAGTGGCGTACGCGTTTGATGGTTTGTGTAAATCTGCCCCTAAATTGCAGCGTTCAGAATGAACACTGAGTCACCCAGCCAGAATAAAGGAAGAATCAAAAGAATGGTAATTTAATTCTCTTCTGTTTAGGCCCTTTTCTGTAAAGGTTGCGGAGTTTCTTTGTAAACACGGATTACTCCCACTCTGCAAACGTGGGAGGTAATTACTGCTGGGGAGTAGAGCAGGATTAGGGTCAGTGTTCGCGTGTGAGATTATCACGTGTGCAGTACGCAGTCTTGTAATACAGCATGTGTGAATGACATGCTGTGTGAGCGGGGATTAGGCCTTGCATTGAGAGGTACGTTGCGCTGCCTCACTCAAAAGAGCTTTTTTTTGTGTTCCCCCTTGTTTTGTTGGAATGACTGACACTGACATAATCGAGACTGATCTGATTCATCGCCTCTTTGCTAAGACCACTGCATGTATCCGGGCTTGGCTTTGATAGCCAAAGCGTATGAAAGAGAGTTGAGCTGTAATCCTGGGCTGGGAAATCTGCAGTCTGCAATCTTCCACACGCATCGATGCAGACAAAACATAAACAGGTCTGGTGGAAATATCATTTTTACCGGACACATGAAAGAAGGGTGGGGTCGCTGTCTGGTCCATTTGGGGTGTAGAGGGTCTGCGGCCTGGATTCAGTCAACATTCTTCAGTAACTTTGCCTTAAAAATAAGTGCAAGAAGAGTTCGATGAGGTCATCAAACAACTTACCAAACTATGCTTGCAAAGAAAAAAACTGTATATGAATCACTGGCTAAAGGTTTTTGTGAGTCAAACTGAGTGCTTCATTATTACATGCGGTATATTCAAACATATTGGTTTTTCCATCACTACAGCTGGGTTAATCCTTTGCTGTGGAGTTGTGTGGTATTTGTGGAGTTTATTTGAGCTCTGCGTCCTAGTCCTGCTTCTGTTTACTTTATGGTGAGTTTACTTCACCGGATCTCCAGGCAGCTTCTCATCCTCTCCCCCCTCTCCTCCTCTCCTCTTCTCCTCTCCTCTTTTCCCCGTCCTCTCCTCTCCTCTCCTTTCCTCCCCTCCCCTCTCCTCTCCTCTCCCCTCTCCTCTCCTCTCCTCTCCTCTTCTCCCCGTCCTCTCTTCTCCATCCCTCCTCTCCTCTCCTTTCTTCTCCTCTCCTCTCCTCTCCCCTCTCCTCTCCTCTCCTCTTCGCCTCTCCTCTCCTCGCCTCCCTCTCTCTCGCAGTCGTGGTTGGGGGTCCTGTCTGGATGACCGGCCCTCTAAGAAGGACCTGACCACGCCCCTGGTGGCCCCAGGGGTGAGGTACACCACACACCACCAGTGCCAGCTGCAGTACGGCCCCAACGCCACCTTCTGCCAGGAAGTGGAGGTACGGAGCCCCGCCCCCTCACTTCCTGCGCCTCTGCGGGTCAGGCGGGTCACCCAGTAAAACAGATAGAACAGAAGAACTAGTAGTTTGGTAGAACTAGTATAAAAATCCAAGAAACAAATTCCAAACAGAAATGACAGTATACCACAAAACCCAAAATCTATGGTTCCCAGTGGATTCCATTCCCCATCCAGTTTAAAACCATAGTTCATCTAAAAGTGCCAATCAGGGGTAAGAAATTATAGTGTTTAAAACCAAAGATATAAATGCTGTTCAAAGCTCTATTGCTTTCAGACCCACACAACAATAACATGTACATACATAAAAAACATGACTTTACACATAGCTACACCACAAGAATGTACTCAAATGTAAAATGATGGATGCCACTTTTTCTAGGAGTGTACGAAAGAATGAAATAAACTTAAGGCCTTTCCAAAGAGTTGCACAACTGATATGTTAGTATTACTACTTGACTCATTGAAGTGGCCCTGATACTTTGTATAAACAGGTATGATCTCCTGGTTTTGGTTGATCTCCTGGTTCTGATTGATCTCCTGGTTCTGGCTGAACTCCTGGTTCTGGTTGATCTCCTGGTTCTAGTTGATCTCCTGGTTCTGGTTGATCTCCTGGTTCTAGTTGATCTCCTGGTTCTGATTGATCTCCTGGTTCTGGCTGAACACCTGGTTCTGGTTGATCTTCTGGTTCTAGTTGATCTCCTGGTTCTGGTTGATCTCCTGGTTCTGGTTGAACTCGAGTGCTCAGCTAGGTTTGGTCCAGGTTTGGTGTAGAGGCCACGCCCCTCTGATAATTTGAGCTCACATTCCAGGTTAGTTGTTCTGATGGAGCCGCTCCCCCTGCCCCTGGGGCAAGGCCTCCTTAAGCTGCAGAGAGTGACGAGCTACGCTCACTGCTCTCCGCTCTTTAATCTAAACCTCCCTCTGCATCGCTCCTGCTGCTCGAGCTGCACTGTGTGACCAGAACACCTCAGCTCCAGAAGATTCAAATAAAACATACAGTGTAGTATAATGGCTAGGGAACTGGACTTGTGACCTAGAGGCTGCGAGACCAGTTCTAAGTTAGAGCTCTGCCGTTGTACCCTTGAGCATCGCACTTAACCTGCACTGCTGCAGTTTATGTCCAGCTGTGTAAATGGAATGTAAGCTGTGTAAATCACTCTGGATATGCAATGTAAATACTGTATTTTTTGTTTGTTTTTTCTAAGCAGTGGTATCCGAATAAGATCATGTAATTTTCTCACATTGTTGAGCATAAAGAACATATACTGTATTTCTTATGGTATAATATGGTAGAAAATAATTGGGATTTTCTGACGTGACCTATTTTTACACAGTCTATGGACGTGACACAGGAAAAAAAAAAAAAGACTTCTTTCTCTTTTTTTGTTTTTCTTGCAGAATATGTGCCAGATTCTGTGGTGCTCTGTGAACAGCTCCTGCCGTTCCAAGCTGGACGCCCCCGCAGACGGAACCAGATGTGGGCAAGACAAGGTACATACAGGCTCATTTTGGTGTGTTGGACTCTGGTGTATTATAAGAGCACCAGAATTTCAGTTTTACACTACAGCATTGCATTTATTTGTTTATGTAGCTTGATGCTTCGTAATGTGTGTGTGTGTGTGTGTGTGTGAGAGAGAGAGAGAGAGAGAGAGAGTGTGTGTGTGTGTGAGTGTGTGTGTGTGTGAGAGAGAGAGAGAGAGAGAGAGTGTGTGAGTGTGTGTGTGTGTGTGTGTGAGAGGGAGAGAGAGAGTGTGTGTGAGTGTGTGTGTATGTGTGTGTGAGAGAGAGAGAGAGAGAGAGAGAGAGTGTGTGTGTGTGTGTGAGAGAGAGAGAGAGAGGGAGAGAGTGTGTGTGTGTTGGTGTAGATCTATTTCTGTTAACATTAAGGGGAAATAGTTTTGTGGTCGTTAGGAAGTTTCTACAAAACTTATCTATTTCAGGGATTCTGAACTCTGATCCTGGAGAACTTTTTAATTCAAGTATTAATTGCAATTCCTGCAGTAAAAAGAACTGCTATTTGTTTTTAATTAGGGACTTCAAATGCCTAATGAGGGATTATTTAACCTGTTGATGCTGCATTATGTCGGAAGATTACAAAGAATAAATGTTCCATGTTCATTTAGGGACTTTTAATGAGTCAAACCACTCCTCTGGCAAATACAGCTTTCATTATCTGTAATGTACTGTGGCAAATGATTCCTCTTAAGAAGATGGTTCTGTATTGATTAACAGCTGAAATCAGCCAAAAACACCTGAAACTGAAACGCCAGTGAAGCCGAACCTGCGTTGAGTTTGAATACGTTTCAGCGCTGAATAATGGAGCTACACAGCCTTGGAGCTCAGCTTTTAACGACATTAATTTATCAAGAGATTGTCTGGAACAAAAACCGACTTTCTTGAGGCTAATCTGGGACAGGGGCTGAGAAGCCCAGTTTTTTAAATGGAGGGCTGTTGAGCGGTTCTTGTTAAAACACTGGTTTTTTCGGTTTGTTGGTGTATTTTATGGTCTGGCTGACTGTGGCCCTGCAAAACTGCAGATAATTGCCCACGGGGTCGACCAGTGAGGGAGGGGTCACCATCACCATCACCGGTGGGGGTGACATCGCGTTCACAGAGGCAGTGTCACCAGAGACAGTTATGGACGATTTTGCCGATGTGTTTCTGGAAGCATGTGGAAAGTGTAACGGTGTGCTGTTGGTTCCGTCACCACCCCCCCCCCCCCCCCCTTTGCAGTGGTGCATCTCCGGGGAGTGTGTGGTCGTGGGGAAGCTTCCGGAGACGGTGAACGGTGGGTGGGGGGCGTGGAGCGCCTGGTCCCACTGCTCCCGCACCTGTGGGGCCGGCGTACAGGCCGCCAACAGAGAGTGTAACAAGCCCAAGTGAGTCACCGTTCCGCCCCCGTCCCACCCCCCGGGCCCCCCCCCCCCGCCCCTCCCCAATCACCACTGCTCAGTCATTACCGCCCTCCTCCTCCCTCCTCCCTCATTCCCCCTCCCTGCAGCTGCTGATTAGGGATCCTTTCAGGTTTTTATGGGCACACACCTGCCCATGGCCACTCACACACTTACACACACGCATACAATCACACACGTACACACACACGCACACCTGCACACACACACGCACACACACACACACACACTTGCACCTGAAGCTTGGGAGCTACAGTAAATATAACAGTTAACAGAGGCCATGTTATTTATGGTTTTTCAGCATTTGGTAAGCATTAAGAGAAATGCATATTTCAGTTACTGACATATTCTTGTTTATGAGCAAATGGCAAGAAGTCACCTATCTGCAGCTCAAAAAATAATTCCCTTATTTTTAATGTCTATTCTCTTACGGGTATGGAGTGGGGTAGATAGTGTATGTGGGTAGAAATAAAGAATCAATCAGAATCCAAATACTGTTGGCAGATGCTTTTTTTTCCACTCCCAGAAATGTGCATATTTTCATGGCGAGAAGGTTATGGATGCAGCCTTATTGCCGACATTTACCGGCATCTGAAAAATCGTTTCGTCCCAAACTCAATTGTTGCGAAAGCCGGGTAGTTTATCATAGCGACACTGCGGATCAGAGCCGGGAATTGTTCTGTTGATTTATGATGCAGCGCGGTTTCCCAGGCAACCAAAGCGAATGTGTCGCCGCGGAAACGTGTGTAAGATGTGTCCGTTCGCGTGACGTTCCATGGCGATGTCTGGTTGTGACGGACGGGTTTTACCTGGAGGTGCAGGTGACCCCAGACTCATCACGTTCTCAGTTTAGGACAGCTTAAGGATATTACTCATTTAAAAACAGATTGGTGAGCTTTCTACTCATTTTGTTCTGCCGTTTCAGCAAAATAAGAGGGCTCTGCATGCTAAACTGTGCTGTTTGTCCAGAGGGCTCTACATGCTAAACTGTGCTGTTTGTCCAGAGGGCTCTACATGCTAAACTGTGCTGTTTGTCCAGAGGGCTCTACATGCTAAACTGTGCTGTTGTTTGTCCAGAGGGCTCTACATGCTAAACTGTGCTGTTTGTCCAGAGGGCTCTACATGCTAAACTGTGTTGTTGTTTGTCCAGAGGGCTCTACATGCTAAACTGTGTTGTTGTTTGTCCAGAGGGCTCTACATGCTAAACTGTGTTGTTGTTTGTCCAGAGGGCTCTACATGCTAATCTGTGTTGTTGTTTGTCCAGAGGGCTCTACATGCTAAACTGTGTTGTTGTTTGTCCAGAGGGCTCTACATGCTAAACTGTGCTGTTTGTCCAGAGGGCTCTACATGCTAAACTGTGTTGTTGTTTGTCCAGAGGGCTCTACATGCTAAACTGTGCTGTTTGTCCAGAGGGCTCTACATGCTAAACTGTGTTGTTGTTTGTCCAGAGGGCTCTACATGCTAAACTGTGTTGTTGTTTGTCCAGAGAGCTCTACATGCTAAACTGTGTTGTTGTTTGTCCAGAGGGCTCTACATGCTAAACTGTGCTGTTGTTTGTCCAGAGGGCTCTACATGCTAATCTGTGTTGTTGTTTGTCCAGAGGGCTCTACATGCTAAACTGTGTTGTTGTTTGTCCAGAGGGCTCTACATGCTAATCTGTGTTGTTGTTTGTCCAGAGGGCTCTACATGCTAAACTGTGTTGCTGTTTGTCCAGAGGGCTCTACATGCTAAACTGTGCTGTTTCTCCAGGCCGGAGTTTGGCGGTAAGTACTGTACGGGCGAGAGGAAGCGCTATCGCGTCTGCAACACCAAGCCGTGCGCCAAGGAGCGCCCGTCGTTTCGGGAGATGCAGTGCAGCGAGTTCGACACCGTGCCGTACCAGAACGAGCTGTACGAGTGGGTGCCTGTCCCGTACACCGGTAAACGCCCCCGCCGCGCCCCCCTCTCCCTCTCTAAACGCCCCCGCCACGCCCCCCCCTCTCTCTCTAAACGCCCCCGCCGCACCCCCCTCTCCCTCTCTAAACACCCCCGCCGCGCCCCCCTCTCTCTAAACGCCCCCGCCGGGCCCCCTTCTCTCTCTAAACGCCCCCGCCACGCCCCCCTCTCCCTCTCTAAACGCCCCCGCCACGCCCCCCTCTCCCTCTCGAAACGCCCCCGCCGCACCCCCCTCTCTCTAAACGCCCCCGCCACACCCCCCTCTCCCTCTCGAAACGCCCCCGCCGCACCCCCCTCTCTCTAAACGCCCCCGCCACACCCCCCTCTCCCTCTCTAAGCACCCCCGCCGCACCCCCCTCTCTCTCTCTAAACGCCCCCGCCACGCCCCCCTCTCTCTCTCTAAACGCCCCCGCCGCGCCCCCTTCTCTCTCTAAACGCCCCCGCCGCGCCCCCTTCTCTCTCTAAACGCCCCCCTCTCTCTCTCTAAACGCCCCCGCCACACCCCCCTCTCCCTCTCGAAACGCCCCCGCCACGCCCCCTTCTCTCTCTAAACACCCCCGCCGCACCCCCCTCTCCCTCTCGAAACGCCCCCGCCACGCCCCCCTCTCTCTCTCTAAACGCCCCCGCCACCCTCTTTCTCTCTTAGCACCCACAACCTCACCCGACAAACAAAACGGCAGAACCACTCAGAACAGGCCCTACCCCAGTCCCCATCAGCATCATTCATGTTACCCTCTCAGTCACATGGTGGTGGTGCTGGTTATGATGACTAGTTAGCTGTCGCTAGTTACGATAATGAATGATAATTTTAAAAAACATCCTGAAGAAGACATTCGAATACTTTCAGCTGCTTCCTTATTTTCTCTTCTTTTTTTGAGGCTTCATTATGATTTTCGTATTTTTTCAGAATGGAAAATGTCTGCAGCATTTATCTTATTCTTATCACATTCCTTCCTTCTTCATCTCCCCTATCTCTGCACTATTTCATCCCTTCATCTATATCCTTCTGCTGTCCTGCTCCTGCGCCTGCCTCTCCCCCACTTCTCCAATCGCTCCTCTCTTTCTCCCCCCCCCCCCCCCCCCCCCCCGGCCCCAGCGACCCCCTGCGAGCTGCACTGCCGCCCGGTGGACGAGCAGTTTTCGGAGAAGATGCTGGACGCGGTGCTGGACGGGACGCCCTGCTTCACCCTCAACCACAGCAGGAGCATCTGCGTCAACGGCGTGTGCAAGGTAGAGTGGCGGTATGTCTCCTCTCTGCCTGCCAACGGGCCTCCTCCCTCTCTCTCTCTCTGCCTCTCTCTTCACCCCTCTCTCCTCTTCTCCTCTCTGCCTGCCAACGGGCCTCCTCCCTCTCTCTCTCTCTCTGCCTCTCTTTCCACCTCTCTCTCCTCTTCTCCTCTCTCTCCACCTCTCTCTCCTTCTCCGCCTCACTCTCCCTGCCTCTCTCTCTTTCTGCATCTCTCTGCACCTCTCTCTCTCTCTCTCTCTTTCTCTCTCTCTCTCTCCACCTCTCTTATCAAGGCTAACTGGCTTACTTTTATGAGGCAAGCAGGTTTGAACTGTTTCAATGGTACACATCAGTGACTGTGACTGCACCCTTGGTCTTCTAAAATTGAAGTAAGGACAATATTTTTAGTTTATTTTAGTGTCTGTAGTGTCTAACTGACATGTTTCTCCCTGTTTGTATTGTTTTAAGAAGTGGCATTTAAGGGTTTTGAAGAGGCATATGATCTGTACTGTGCACATTTCTCTCTGTGTGTTTGTGCGTTGTGGTTTATTGTGCGTTTGTGTCTGCCCCCCTCTCCTGAAACGTGGCTCCAGGACGTGGGCTGTGACTACGGCATCGACTCCAACGCCATGGAGGACCGCTGTGGGGTGTGTCTGGGGGACGGCACCACCTGCCAGACGGTCCACAAAGAATTTGACGGGGGGGAGGGCTACGGTAAGGGTGACCGCTGGTTTTCTCGTCCCCCCAGTGAGTCATTTTTAGTCATTCCCCCCTCCCTCCCCCCACCCCCCCGCGAGCGTGTCTCCCCGTTCCCTCACCCCGCCCCCCCCGCCCCCCTGCTCTGCAGGTTATGTGGACGTGGGCCTGATCCCGGAGGGGGCGCGGGACATCCTGGTGCAGGAGGTCCAGGAGTCGGGGAACTTCCTGGCGCTGAGGGGGCAGGACCCGGAGGAGTACTACCTGAACGGGCGCTACATCATCCAGTGGAACGGGGACTACAAAGCGGGGGGGGCCTTGTTCCACTATGAACGGAAAGGCAACCTGGAGAACCTGACTTCCTCTGGGCCCACCAAGGAGCCAATCATGATCCAGGTAAGCAGTGTGCTCTATAAACCCATTGCTCTGTATGTATGAAACATTAGGCAGGACAAATTATACCTCTGCTTTCAAGATAAAGATACCCGCAGAAATTTTCTTCCAGAAGTATGTGTAAGCATAGTAAGACTGATAAACATATTGTCAAAGTCTGCATACATTATAATATAGAGTATAGGTCTCTGGAGGTGATGATGTCACCCTGTTGTCCAGCTGCTGTACCAGGAGAAGAACCCGGGCATCAGGTATGAGTACACCATCAAGAAGAGACGCCAGAAAGGCAACGAGGTCATCCTACCTGAGTACAGGTGGAAATTCGGGGCCTGGACCGACTGCAGCACTTCCTGTGGGGCAGGTAATGTGTGTCTGTCTTTCTTCTCATATATATCAGAATATATATTTATCCGGTCCTACATTAGCTGTATTAGAGATTCAGCTTTACAGGGAAATGTATGTAGTGAGTCTATAGGCTGTGTATGTGTGAGTGGCAGCTGTCAGTTACTGCAGCCAGTGTCTCAGGGTCTATTCGCTGTCCAATCACAGGGCTCCAGCATCAGCCGGTGCGGTGTTTTGAAGCTGAGGTCGGGGTGGTGGAAGAGTCCCTCTGTAATGCAGACAAGCGACCAGAAGACAGACACCGCAGGTGTAAGAAAATGGACTGTCCCGCCAGGTAGGCCACATATCACAGCCATGCTGTAGGAAATGAATGGTTGGCCTAAATCCGTCAAACATCAGCCAATTCCCTAATTCTTAAAAAAAAAAATTTAAATGTAGTTTCTTTAAATTTTACACATATGACCCCCATATTTTCCACCCCAGAGGTAGGCACGGAGGGGTAGCAGAGCCATTTAATTCCAACTTCTGCTATTTATTAAAGAGATTCATGGCACAGGTAATGTACATCGACTGGTTTCCCAAGTCTAAATGGGTTGTTGATTTTAAGGTTTGAGCCAAAACCAGTACAACCTGCAGCCCCCCTGAGAACTGCTGCATACTTGCCAGCCCTCCCGACCCTAGAGCCCAAATTATTTTCATATCGAGCAAACCATACCGCGTGCTGCCATGTGTTATCGCGTGCTACTGCGTGTTGCCGTGTCTTACCGTGTTGCTGTGTGCTCCATGTTCTGTGTGTCGCCCCCAGGTGGTGGGTGGGGGGATGGCAGCCTTGCTCGGCCACCTGTGGGCCCTCTGGGGTGAAGAAGCGCACGGTCCTGTGCGTCCGCACCGTCGGGGGGGAGGAGCGCGTCCTGAACCCCGGGGACTGCCGGAGTCTCCTCAAACCCAAACCCGTGGTGCCGTGCCACCGGGACCTGCCCTGCGGGTCCGAATGGGCCGTGGGCTCCTGGGGAGAGGTGAGCTCCGTTCTGGGCCTGTGCATTGTTTCTTAACACGGTGAATTTTGTGTATTTCACCTTTGTTCTTGTTTTCGGGGTTTTTGCTCTCTTGTTCAGTGCCCTGTGACGTGTGGGGGAGGAGTCAGGTCTCGGACGGTCACCTGCGTTACCGCCCCCAAAGTCAGGTGCAACATCACCAGCAAGCCCCGCTCCAAGTCCCTGTGTGCTCTGCAGAGCTGCCCTTCCAGCACCAGGAAGAAGGTGTGGAGGGTCGTCCCCAAGGCAACGACCCTGGCCCCCAAAACCCAGCCCTGGGGGCCTTATCAATCCTCCTCAACCGTGGCACCATCACCCACCGCCCCTGCCACCTTGCCCACCACTACCAACAACCCTGCCACGTCCCCCACTACTAACCCTGCCACCTCCCCCACCACCACCACCAACAACCCTGTCACATCCCCCACTACTAACCCTGCCACCTTGCCCACCACTACCACCAACAACCCTGCCACATCCCCCACTACTAACCCTGCCACCTTGCCCACCACCACCAACAACCCTGACACCTCCCCCACCCCCACCACCACCAACCCTGACACTTACCCAACCGCCTCCACCAACCCTGACACCTCCCCCACCACCAACCCTGCCACCTACCCAACCACCTCCACCAACCTTGGCACCTCCCCCATCACTAACCCTGCCTCCACCCCTACTGCCAGCACCCCCACCCGCTCTCTGTCCCCATCCCCGCCTCCTGACATCATTGACCCTGAGGACTATGAGTTTAATTTCATTGTGGTGAAGGAACCCAACGCCGTGGACGAGGGGGGGGTCACCCCGATTCCCAGTCCCGCCGGCTGGGAATCCGGAGAAACGGGTGTCACGGAGGAGGAAGAAGGGAGCACGCCCAATTTCCTGCTGTCGGAACCAGAGACCGTATACACCCCTGGGTGCGACCAAGCCACTGCTGCCACTGAGGACGAGGTGGAGATCGGTGCTACGACTCGGGCCTCTCGGACGGTGACCACACCCAAAACGGGAGCTACCTCTACGGTGACCTTTACGACCTCATCGCCCCACACCAGCACCCCCCGTACGCTGAGGGCGATGGGACAGTACCCACGGACTGCCCCGAAACCCCCACCCTTTATCAAGCCTGACACTAAGTGGAGGCCGAGGACCGCGGGTGGGCCCGGGGGGGGCGGGCCCGGGGGGGGCGGGCCCAGGGGTACCCAGCGCTCTCGCCCTGGCACGCCGGAGAGGGGCAGCACCCCCGAGGTCATTCACCCAACCGTGAGGGTCCTAAAAACTGGGCTGAGGAGCACCACCGTGCCCCCTAGGAAGAGCAGTGCCAGCCCACTGCCCAAGGGGCACCATCCCCGGGTGGGTGCCGCGGTCAACTACAGAAGCGACTACGAGACCGCCAAGCCGAACGCCAAACCCATCGCCAAGCCCACTGCCAAACCCATCGCCAGGCCCACCGCCAAACCCATCGCCAAGGCCACCCCCAAACCCATCGCCAAGGCCACCACCAAACCCATCGCCAAGGCCACCACCAAACCCATCGCCAAGGCCACCACCAAACCCATCGCCAAGGCCACCACCAAACCCATCGCCAAGTCCACCACCAAACCCATCGCCAAGTCCACCACCAAACCCATCGCCAAGGCCACCACCAAACCCATCGCCAAGGCCACCACCAAACCCATCGCCAAGTCCACCACCAAACCCATCGCCAAGTCCACCGCCAAACCCACCTCCAAGGCCACTGCCAAACCCACCGCCAGGCCCACCCCCAAGCCTACCGCCATGGCAGACGTCTCCTGGGTGGTTGGGAACTGGAGTGAGGTAGGGGCAGAAACCATCCTCTGGATTTTAAGTCTGTCTGGTCTTTAAGTGTGAACTCTTCCGGTGAGATCCGGCTGTGTGTGATTTAAAACCGATGGATTCCCAGCATCCTCTCTGTCCTGCTCCAGTGCTCCACCACCTGCGGGCTGGGTGCCGTGTGGAGAACGGTGACCTGCAGCTCCGGACGGGACAGCGACTGTGCCAGCCTCAACATGCCCGAACCGGCCCGGAGGTGCCAGCTGCGTCCCTGTGCCACCTGGCACAGCGGGAACTGGAGTAAGGTGAGCGGAGGACCAGAGAGAGGGATGGTCAGAGAGAGGAGAGAGGGAGAGAGAGGAAACAGAATGGAGAGCAAGAGGGAAAGTGGGTAGTGGTCAGGGCTGAAGTGCAGGAACACTAAAAATAGCTGTAAAAATGGAATGTGTGGTATGGCGATCAGTATCGCCCTCGTGAAATCATTTCAGTATGCAGAGTTACTGAGCCTCATTTGGGGCGTATTTCTGAAGCTCCTGACCTCCACGACCAGTTTCACAGTGTTCCTAAAGATGGGAACATTGTTCCTGGTTGTTCCTGGCTCTCCGCAGTGTCCAGAAGGCTGTCTGGGCGGGACCAGGCATAGGGACGTGCAGTGCATCGACAACCAGAGCAAGCGGCAGCTGCGGCCCTTCCACTGCCAGGCTCTGGCCTACAAGCCCCAGAATTCCCTGCCCTGTGCCCCCCTGCCCTGCCTGGACTGGCACACCTCACCCTGGGGCCAGGTACAGCGAGCGTCCCATGTTCCAGCACTCTTTCAGTCTCCTAACCCTATCCCCAGTCCTACAGCAGTGACAAACCCTACCATCCTGTAGGTTTTCACTCCAGCCCTAACAAAGCACACCTCATTCAACAGCTAGAGCAGGGCTTTTTCAGTCTGAACGGATTTAAAATGTATTTCTGTTTCAGTACATTTCATTTTATTTATTTAAATACCAAGTCTAAATACAAATCTGTTACATAACAGATTAGCCAATGTAGAATTGAACAAAAAAAATACAGCAAGCACATGTTCTTATTTTATATGGCCACATTTCAGTGCAACAATGAGCTTTCCTCTTACATTTGAGAAGACATTTCTTATCTTTATAATGCATTAAAATTCTAGTCTGGCAGCTGCTGGCATTTCCCCAGTTCGAGCAGCACCTCCATAGCAAGCTCTGCGATTTTCACCAGCTGTTACGTGTTCTGTATTCACAGCCTCACAGAGAGAGGAGGGAGATAAATGACCTGTTTATTCAGTGCAGATTCAGTGCAGAATGTGCACTGTGAGGACACTGACTGCAGATGCCTGGCGATCTTCAGTATAATTTGGGGGGCCTACTGTCTGGCAATCTTCAGTATAATTTGGGAGGCCTACTTTCTGCCGATCTTCAGTGTAATTTGGGGGGCCTACTGTCTGGCGATCTTCAGTATAATTTGGGGAGGGCCTACTGTCTGCCGATCTTCAGTGTAATGTGGGGAGGGCCTACTGTCTGCCGATCTTCAGTGTAAATTTGGGGGGGTCTACTGTCAGGTAATCTTCAGTGTAATGTGGGGGGCCTAATGTCTGGTGATCTTCAGTATAATGTGGGGGGACTACTGTCTGGCGATCTTCAGTGTAATGTGGGGGGTCTAATGTCTGGTGATCTTCAGTATAATTTGGGGGGGCCTACTGTCTGGCGATCTTCAGTGTAATGTGGGGGGCCTAATGTCTGGTGATCTTCAGCATAATTTGGGGGGGCCTACTGTCTGGCAAACTTCAGTGTAATTTGGGGGGCCTAATGGGTTTGCGTTCTCTTCCGTCAGTGCTCCAAGAGCTGTGGGGAGGGCCTGAAAGAACGCCTGGTCTACTGTCCCGAGTACAACCGCTGCCACCCGGCCCAGAGGCCCAACAGCACAGAGGCCTGCAGCCAGCGCCGCTGCAGCCAGTGGGTGACGGAGGACTGGGAGGAGGTGAGATGAGCGGAGGAATCGGGGCGTGAGTGTAAACGAGCTGCTTTACACGCTCAGGCCGCATTAGTACGGAGAGGGAAGACGCAGAGCGCATATCGTCTGAGACGTTTGCCTGTTCAGTGTCCTTCCCATTGCACTCTGGCGTGCACTAACTGTCAGTCTGGCCTTTCTGATCGATGTATTGATCGGGTCTGCATGAGTTCTGCTCACTCTCCCACTCCGGTGTGCTTATGCATAAACCATAAACCTAGCAGTGATACGCTGATAACACAAACGTCTCACTGACAAACTGAAGGACAGTAACTGTCTGGAACTTCCTGAAAATCACATCAGTATCGATTGTCTGCTGCAACTTCTTATCAAATGAAAGCCCTTAAACTGCAGGAAACGAGGGTCATTGTCTTCAGATTTGTGTATTGTGATGACAGGCTGCTTCTCCTTCCAGAAAGCACCCGTTAAGTTTGATAAACATTCAATTTTAAGCCAATTTTCCACTACAACACATGCTCACCATTACTGATGGTATCTTTGCATGCTTCACAATCTCCCTTCAAGATAAACCCTTCAGCTGATGATTCATCTGGGAACTTCTGGAGATTATATAAATTGTGGCTGAGCCTGTAGTCAGCTATTTATAAAATAAACAAAATGGGTACCAGTAGTAATCCACCTTTATGGCTGACTGTAGTTTTGCGGATAGTTCTGTGTGTCTTCCATTCATTTAGAGCTGTTTACATGTATTTAACTGAACTGAAATCACTGTTTTCACTCTGGATAATCACAAGAATGGTTTTATTGAAGTTTTTTTCAATATAAGTATGAATACATTGCTTAAGATTGAAGGTGAAAAAGTAACATGCACACATAGGCAATTCTTTTTGGGATAGATCACATTACTGAATTCTCTTATTAAAATTTATTTACTGAAAAAAGCACGCTACTTTTATTTTGAAACTTTATTCCATGGCCAGTTTAAGTGCGGATTCTGCAGAGAAACACAAACACATTCAGCTGGTTCTCACCAGGACTTGTCGTGACAGCTGGAATGGAGACTGAGCATGCTGCAACAGAACAGTCATCACCTCCTCCTCTCAGAGCAGATTCAGTGCTCGTAAGAGGAGGGTCAGACTCCCTGCAGCAGAGAGTGAGACAGAGGCGGTGTGTGCTGTGTAGTTAAGCTGTGACACATATATATCATGATCATATATCATCTTCATGCACATTCTTGATAGTTTAGAGTGCAGAAGGCAGATGATTTAAATCTCTCTTTCACCTGCATTTATACAAATCCCAGCTCAGGCTCAGCTGAACGTTCTAATGCTGATGTCACAATCACTGCTGGTTATTGCAAACAATGGGGTTCTAGAACACTGACTTGGAATTCTGAAAAAAGAACATTCCAAAAGAACCTAGCGGTGCTAATGTGTATTTGTTGTGCTGTGTTTCCAGTGCACAGCGAGCTGTGGGGGAGGGGTGCAGCACCGGGTGGTCCGGTGCGTGGGCCAATCCGGCGAGCCGCAGCTCGGGGACAGCGGCAGCCAGTGTGAGAAGAGAACGAGGCCCGACAGCTTCCGCAAGTGCAACCTGAGGGAGTGCAGGAGGAGACCAGGTAGGGCAGTCTACCCGCCATTATATCTAGTAATTATTATTATTATTATAGTAATTATTATATTACTGCATGGGCCGTTTATTCCTGCCTGTTCCCCCCTGTAGTCCCGTGGTGCAGTAAGGACAGCATGTCCACGCGCTTCTGCGAGAAGCTGAAGCTCCTAGGCCGCTGCGATCTCAGCTCCATCCGCAAGCAGTGCTGCATCACCTGCGCGGGGTAACCATGGCGACCACGCCCCGCCCATGCCCCGCCCAAGCCCCGCCCACACCCCTCCTCCGATGGACTTAAGGCAACAGCTCACACCCCAGACAGGGTCTCACAAACCCCCTTTCATCCACACGCACCCCCAGCTTGCAGGCTTTCATCCGCCTGCTGTGGTACGAAGCAGGAGCTCCACTCCATTTCGGCACGACCCCACCGAGGGGTGGGACGGTCTGTTTGAGGAACGGCGGTTTTGTGCGTGGGACTGTACGTTCTCTTATGGTGCTTTTTTCTGTACAGTCTGTTCTCAGTGTTTCAGCAAACCGGACCCAGACAGGACAGACCCTGTGTCTGTGATTCAGGACAGACCCTCTGCTCTGTGATTCAGGACAGACCCTCTGTCTGTGATTCAGAACAGACCCTCTGTCTGTGACTCTGAGGCATTCCCACAGAGCGCTGGGTACTCTGGCCACCCAAAGCATCTCTTATGACATCACTGTTTCACGCTGGTGCTATGGCAACGTCCACTCAGTCGTGAGTTTTTTTTTTGGAATGATTGTAATAGCAGTGACTGTGTATTTTACTACAGGGTCCGTTTCAGTAAAACAATCTTTGTTTAGGACATGGGAAAATTTTTACAAATTTTTACAGCTTTTACAAATAAGGTGGGGAAAGATGATGATATATGCATGATATATTTTCTGGTTCACGCAGAGTTCCATCAGTACACAATGCTATATGAAGTGCGTACTGGAAACCGTTTCTGTGGAGACCAGGTCTCAGCGCACAGCCATGTCCCTGAGCACTACGTTTGGCAAAAACAATAATCACCATCCTCATCCCTGAAGATGAATACTGTGGTAAAATACATTATTCATTTCAGAGCTCACTTGCGTATTATTCCTAGTATTCTCTCTCAGAACTTTGTTAAAAGGCTGCTTTGAAAACAGATCCAAAACGCCGTTAAGGACATTTAACCCGATTGCACATTTAAATGAGGAGCAGAACAGAACCCGTAACTAAGAGACATTTCCTTATTTATTAAATCATTACAGCAGAAAACCAGTTTCATTTTGAGTGTGCTTCCCTCAGTGTGTGATACCCATGGGCTACAGAAGCTATTCAGAGCCGTTGTTGGACATAACATGTGACCTTCAGAAAGAAAAGAAAAATCAAG
Source organism: Anguilla anguilla (assembly GCF_013347855.1). NCBI lineage: Eukaryota > Metazoa > Chordata > Actinopteri > Anguilliformes > Anguillidae > Anguilla > Anguilla anguilla. The sequence goes on from NC_049210.1 coordinate 47,240,175, forward strand.
CGATGATAATCAAACCAGATAATTACACCTGTACTCTACGCCCAGGGAACTAATTCCACTTTTGGGAAAATGAAAAGGATTAAAGGTTTGCTTAAAGTGGGTACCTCTCCATTATTGAACAATGACCCAATTATAGTGTATAGAGCCACAAGGCATAATTATCTCTTTGGTTCAAGACTATTTGGCTGACCCTTTAGCTGAGTGAATAGTTTGGCTGAATATAAGCCTGTGGAAAGTGTCAGAAAGCACATGTGCATGAATACAACCTACTGTGTGTCTTTTATCTGTATCATGAACCGATCAACAGAATCTAAGTTTGTAACAGACCCAAACTACCAAGTTCCAATGGCAGTATGAAAACCCAAAAATATCTATAATATTATTAATTTCTTGAACTGTATTGTTCAAGAATACACAGCGTCAGACTGTAGGCCATAACAAGGACAGGTACCTTTTCTGGCATTTCTCCTCCTTTGTAATTATTTTATATAAATATGTAAAAATTAAATATATATGAATCGAGGGTTTTTGGTCCTCGTAATAATAAATAGCTTCATAATGGCCGGTGTGTATATATAACTGCAAATTCTGGCAGTTTTTTAGTGGAGGTTATAACTACCACATTGTTAATTTATCCAGTCATAAAATACTCATTTTTTAACAAGATCATGGAATGTTGAATGCACAGTTTCAGCATGTGAATTCTATTAGTATTTCTTTAGATATTTTTAGATAAGTTCTTATTTTGCCTATAATATATAATTCCAGGTTTCCTGGTGATCAGGTTTAATGTTATTTTCATAAATGTATTGTCATAAAACCATAAATCTGACTGTCAATTGAGAGAAAATGAACAAATTCTTGAATCCTGTGAAAAATTTGAACTGCAGGTGTGTTGTTATATCAGTCCAAAACAAGGAAAAAATATTTGATTTGGCCCTTTTCCATGTCTTTCTGAAAACATTGTAACCGTAAAATGTTTTTGTTCTTTTACCAACAACTGGAAACTTTATTTGCATCATTTTTAAGAAGCTGGCTTTACCTTTAGCCACGCAAGTGAAGGATTGATCTCAAAACAATGATTGTCTCCTGTGAGATTTAATTGTAGGGAAGTTACATGTAATTTTGTTCACACCGATGTGTGCTGTACATAATGAAACAAATATTCCACTAATTGTTCCATTAATTTGACACGAGAAAAAAAAAGATCCTTTGGGTGGGTAGAACACTTAACACTGGGGCTTTAAGTTCATCTCAGTCTAGTGCAGTTTCCCTCTTCAAGCCCACCGAAAGGCAGTAGATTAAAAAAAAAAGATGTTATGATGACGCAATGTTGTTTGTCTAATGTGTATCTAAGACACACTCATGAGGAAATGTGTGGCCAAGGCTCATGGTGGAAATGTGTGAGACAGTATGAGCTTATGATACCAGCTGTATAAGATACAGTATGAGCTGCCTTATGATAGCAGCTGTATAAGATACAGTATGAGCTGCCTTATGATAGCAGCTGTATAAGATACCCAAATATCAGTATAACATGCAAACCGTAGCAGCTGAAAGAACATTTCATTGGTCAGCTGAGCAATATAATAGATTTTCACTCCTGCTACTGCGGGACACTGTATGTTTTTTTGGTGCTTCAGAAAGGTTTGAGCGGATTCGCGTCCCTGTGAACACTGCGATAGTTTGCTCAGTAAAGGCAGAAAGAGCTCATTGAGACGAGCAGCTAATTCAGTCGTATATTTGGTGCTTGTTATTTGTGGGTCTGCTCCACTCCTGAATAAGACCTTGAAAATTTATTTAGATTGCTCTTCATTGCACATGTGACAGAAGCCTACTGAATCTACACTGGGTACCTAACAAACTAGCTACGAGGAAGAAATGCAATGGGGATTTAGCACATTTAGCAGCTGTAAAATAAAGATAGTGATCGCTTACCAGGGCTGGGATGCAGATATCCAGCACACCAGAATCTGTGATGTCATTACCCACAGTTCCAAAGTATAATCTGCCTAAACATTAAAAAAAAAAAAAAACAGGCATTTGTTTTTACAATTCATAACTCTGCTGATTCATAAAGGTTTTAAAAAGATATAAGTGCACCTTTTTCTACTGAATCAAAATTCCAAATTGTACCGTCTACGATTTCATTTTCCTTCGCCAATATTTGGAATGCAGTGATTGTGAACTGACGTTTCAGATGCCCCTTTATTTTTTTGTTTGTTTTGTTTTCTCTGTCCGATGGTGCTGTTGTATCCTTTGGGGGCTGTACGTTCACATGCATTTAAAAGCGCATGAGGTGTTGCAGGTCATCACTCTCCAGTCTTGACGATGGGTCTCGATGCTCGAGGAACGCTTCGCAGCTGATATGTACTGTCCGTGTCTTCACTAATAAATGCTATGCCAGTATCCTTCTGTGTTGCTGTGTTTTTCCTGAAATGATGATGTCGCGTTCCTATTGAAATCTGGCTCCCTGGAGTAACATTAGTTCATACATTTTGACTTTATGCAAATGAAAACTTAAACTCCTGGCTTGAACCGTAGGCTATATTCAGAAGGGAGGGTGAGTGTTGCTCTTGGGAAAGTAAGCCCGTTTAGGCTGGTGGAATTATATCAAGAATGTGCTGGTTATGTTGTCCGTTGGGAAAATGTTTCATACATCCCCAAATGTATTGCCAATGTATTTACAGTTGTGCACTGTGGCAATAATTAATTTGTGATTTCCCAAACCATTTTTTTTTAATTCTGATGACACAATGTTAGAATTGTGTGTTGTACAAAAGGTCCACAAACTGCATGGTTTTCAAGTACATACGTGTCGTGAAATCAAGGTGAAATTTGAGGAAAAGGAGGCAAGGTGTGCCGTGTGAAGCGGCCGAGTCTTCAGACTGCAGTGGAAGATCTCCTAACCTTCATGGTAAGTTCATTCCACCGCCACTGGGGGCAGTACAGGCAGGCATCATGGGGAACCAGAATCAGGAGCTGACGTGTGGTGCTTTGCATGCCCATGCTTGATGGAGTCCTGCAGGTTGATTCTCACTTAAATTTTCCCTTTTATGTATTGTGTAAAAACATCACTGAGTGATACCCAAACCTGCAGTGATGTGGGTTTGCAGAAGACCAGTAGACTTTGAAGATTATAAACGGAAATAAATATATAGGCTACAGAAATAAATGAATCATGAAATAAATACATACAGAAATGAATGAAGAAATAAAAGAAATGAAATAAATGTAGAAATACCCCATTTATGTCAGATTTTATTATTTTTTATTTTTATTTCATGGCATTTTGGTCCACCATATGTTACCTCTGCGGTTCCAGGATGCGGTTTAAAGTATCGTGTCTCGATTCTTTCAGCAGTTTAACAATGGATCTGGAGCACAGGTCATAACGAGTCACACCCCACCAAAGACGCGAAAGCTGAAACCCAATGAGCACCTAATCTCCTGGTGTTGAACTTGAACGTTTAGCACAATCTATTTAAAACTACAAGAAAGATGGAAGGCGCCATATCTATGCCCAGTCCAAAGAACAAATCTTCTGGAGTTGAGTATTTTTTTTTTCGTGGTATTTTGACAAATATTGTTCCTTCCGAACTCGCCTCAAGATGGCGCTGTTTACAATGTTGACGGACATTTCAGTGTTTTGTTTGAACTTTGAGCTAGTATTCTGACAGTAGAAAGATAGTAGGTACTGAAGGTAGGTCAGTTCCTGAAATGCGATTGAGCGTAGATCAAGACAGCCACGAACATTTCAAAGTTGAACAATGAGGAATATTTTTTGAGGAACCCTTTTCAGGTTGGTTGCATTCGATTTCAAACTAGAGTAATGTCAGCCAGTTAGCCTGTTTGCTAACTAGGGTATTGTTTTTGGATTGAGCCGAAATGTCTTGCATGAAAGTTTGTGCGGTGGGAGTAGGTGTCCAAACTACTGTATGGATATGTTAGACGCTTTTATGGTTGCATAACAGCGGTTATGGTGATTACCATTGTTCTGTTATTTTGATTAAAACTCATAACGTATATATCGTGGATATGTAGGTTGACGCGCTCGTTAAATTGTCACACAATCTGGCGCGGCCATACACTGAACCTATGAGTGCCCGGTTACAGTAGTTGATCCTGAGTTGTGCTTCGTGGACTTTAAAGTTGTGTTGCAATCCTAGGCTGATAAACGTAGTCAGGCACATGCAAAACACTTCTCTGTTTGCTTCTTCGCAGTTTTACAATTTAGATGTTTTTTTTGTTTTGTTTTTTTTTAGATAAAACGGACAAATGCTGAAAGGTGCGTTTTCTCACATTTAAAATCCCGAGGGAGGGGAAGACAGCGATAGTTTGCAACATTGTTGCAAGTTAACACATGCAGCAATGTTGCAATGGAGCAAGCTAAGGCAGCCTTTTTACGGAAGTGACCTCAGATGTCACGGTGGATTACTGAGTTTTAGATTTCACCCAAAAAAAAAAATTAAATTAAGAAAAAAAAAAAAAAGAAGCATTTTTTATTTTTACCTCAACAATTTAGCAGCTGAACCTCCTGGCCAGAAGATAGAGTGTTTGGTCTCCTTAGTGGGAGGTGGTCTCTTTCTGCCAATATTTTAATACATTACGTATGTTACAGGCATTTATCAGACACTCCAGAGAGAAGCAGATTACATTGCATCCATTTAGCTGGATATATACTGAAGCAATCCAGGTTAAGTACCTTTGCTCAAGGGTACAGCGGCAGTGTCCTACTCACATCAGACTGTGGCCTTTAGGTTACAAGACCAGTTCCTTACCCATTACACTGCATTGCAGCCCTGATGTGCTATGCTCTGCCTCACTAATGAGTTCTCTTGTTAGCTGAGCGGGACTAACGAAGGATTCGAGCGATGGAGGACGGCTGGGATGTGGCCTTCGCGGTTCTCAGGATGTGGTTCTCCGCCGTGGTGGCGCTGATAATGTTTCCTGCCATGTTTGGGGTCTCCCTGGGGATCACCGAGGTCTACATGAAGGTCCTGGTGAAGACTCTGGAGGTAACGCCGTCCTTCGGGCCAGCCTCAGTATAACAGCCATTGTAAAGGCTCGGACGCCTAACGTGCGTCGACTCTGTGGGGGTAACCCCTGAATCCCTAACTGTAGTCTCTTACCCTAACCCTGTGTGCTAACGTGCTAACCCTCCGTCCGCCTGCGGTCTGTCATCCTGATCCTCGGTCTCACGTGCGGTCCTGGGAGTTTCTCAGCCCTGCCCTGCTTACGCATTCAGTCAAATTAAAACGTCTGAGGGGTAAAAATGCTTCAGTGTCATTTCCAGGCAGGCTAATTAACGGCCGCCGTAGGCATGGAGGTGCTATTCACTCGGGGGTTTGCTTATCTGCTCCCGGGGGGTTGGGGTGGGGGGGTTGCAGCCGTTAATTAAGAGTGAGTCGGGCTTCTGATGTTAAGCGGTGGCTGTGTGCGCGCTCTCAGCTGGCGATGTGTGCGCTTACCGTCCGTCAGCCACGCGCGGAGCGTGTCCGGTGGTGTGTGGGAGCTCACCTCGAATAACCCGCGCTTTCTCCTTCCTGCAGTGGGCCACCCTGCGGATCCAGAGGGGGAGAGGCGAACAGCAGCGCCTCAAAGCCTCCCCGTCGAACGGTGAGTGCGTCGCTGCGCAGCGCCAGCGTGACTCACTCGCGCTGGCAGAATTTGCGCATGATTTGTGTTCTTGTCAAACAGGAACTTTCCGTCTGCTGCATTTAAATTTAACGGTGCAATAACAGTGTCGGGCTGCATTGTAAATCAAACTGGAGTCTGATAAGGATCTGATGATTGATAAGGTTGTACTCTTGTCTTTTTGGGTTGGGGTCTCTTCGATGTCCTGGATGAGATGGGGGGGGGGGGGGGGGGGTTGTGAAATGGTTCTGACTGCAGACACTGACGCTAAACATTTCCCGATATTATCAGATGCCTTTATCTCTGCTTTCTGTTACAGTCTGATTACAGAATCGCACTGCTGTATATGTGCACTAATTGGCCCTCGTTGTGTGCGTGTCTGTATACTGTATGTTGAAACTGTTGGCCCGTCCCGATTCCCAGCCTTTGGCCGTGTCTCAGTGGGGACCGTTCTGGGTTTGTTGTGCCAGTTTATGAGCGGGCACTCGGGCCTGATCTCCGGGTCGAATTTCAAAACCGCGGGCGGAGAGTCTCCCCACTGGCCCGTCCGGTGGACTTCAGACCCCGCGCGGTCGCACGCGCTCAGAGACGGTTTCGGGGACACGAGCGTGACTGTCTGAGCGTGTCGGTCAAGGTCGTTCGACAGACCGCCTCGCGCGGGCACCGGCTGCTGAGGCAGACCGGGCAGATTGTGCCAGTCGGCACCAAAGGTGTTGCAAGAATCCGCGTTTCGCAACTCACTTCTTGTAGCTGCGCCCAAGATTTGTAGATTGCGGAAATTTCTTTCCGCTACTTAATGCGTCAGGAGCTGCAGAGCCAACAGGTCAGCGACAAACCTTTACAGCTGAACCTTCGAGATCCAAATGCAACACTGGCTCAAATCCCTCAGGTGCACTGGAAATACAGTCACAGATTCTTAACAAACATTTCTCTGTCATATTTCGTTCTTTAAAATGATGCTTTATCGCTTTCACTGTCAATGGAAGAAGATTGTGTGACATTATCAGTTAGACCTCTGATGAAATCGTAGCCAGTCGGTACAAGTTCATAGATAATGGCTTTTGACCTACATTGAGTGCTGTAATGTCTTCCAGATATCTCTGGTTACTCATTGTTATACGTGCCCAAACCAAGTGTACAGTGTCATGGCTTCCTACTTTTATCGGACATTGAAATCAGTTCAAAGTGATTGTGTCAACTGGGATGACTTTGAACGGATTTCAAAGTCTTCTATTATTGTTGTTATTATTAGTATTATTATTGTTATTATTATTATTTTACCCTCACACCAAGAAACAGAGAAAAAGTACCAAAAATTATGAAAACATTCCAATTAAAATAGAGGAAATGCTTTGAATTATGATCATATTATGAACCTTTTTTCCCTTTTTGTGCGCTTTGTTGTATTTATTTATTTATTTTGCTTCATGAAGCACTGCGAACAAACAGAAGAAAGATTAACGCTAACCTAAAGAAACAGAAACCAACGAAATGGGCTGAACCCAAGGAATTGAACAAAAATTATCAAAATAATTTTAACATTTTCTCAGAATTAGTTCCTCCCCACCACATAATATCCTTCTATCGGTTAGACCAGTTTCAGTTCCTGCATTACTGTGTGCGGCCTTTTAATTCTTCCACATAGTCCTAAGCATAGATTAGCTCAGTATTTTTATAGAGCTTCCTAAGATTGACCAGCACTTAACACTTTCTGTGGAAGTCCTTTAATATCCCACTTCGTGGGCTGTCATTCTTGCCGGACTGAAGCGATATTTAACATTCCCTTTAAACCGACTCATCACGTTTCCCACTTCTCCCAAATCCCCCGTGTCCCCCGTATTCCCCAGGGATCATCCAGCGGGGGGACGGGTCCATGGAGCAGGAGATCGGGGACCTCCGGCGGTGCCGTCCCAAACCCCCGGTGGGCGGGGACTTCACCCTGAGCGACGTCTTCTACTTCAACAGGAAGGGCATCGAGAGCATCGTGGAGGACCAGGTGACCCAGCGCTTCAGCTCCGAGGAGCTGGTCTCCTGGAACCTGCTCACGCGCACCAACAACGACTTCCAGTACATCAGCCTCCGCCTCACCATCCTCTGGGGCCTGGGCGTGGCCATCCGCTACTGCCTGCTGGCCCCGCTCAGGTGCGCCCCGCCCGTCTGCCACGTACCTGCCCAAAAACACACACGCTGTCTCCATCTCGCCGTGTGTACCCAGCAGCCTACTGCGCCCACGTCTGTGTGTGTTTCCTCCCAGCTGAGTTTCAGTGTTTGTGCTTATGGGCGGGGTCTGCGTCTCGCTGCTGTGTCGTCTGGTCTTTATAGCTGAATAGTGTGTTAACAAAACCTGGAGTTTTGTCTGAGAAGTCTCTTCTTTCCTCCACTCTCTCTCTGTTCCAGGATCACCCTGGCGGCCATTGGTCTGAGCTGGCTGGTGATCGGAACGTCTGTGGTCGGGCTGTTGCCCAGCAGCAGGTAATTAATCATCGATGGTTTGGCTCCAGCGCCTCCCCGGCGCGTAGTTCATGAGTCATTCGACGGCTCGTCTCCCGACTGTTTTACACCGTGTTTCTTTGATCAGAATTGCAAATAAATTCGGACTGGCAGCCGAACCTCGAGAGCGGGGTAAACGGCAGCAGGCTGTTCAGATTTATTGCGCAGCTCCCGTGGTAATGCTGCGAAGCGCCATTTCACTCCTGCACAGTCTTTATGTTGTCAGTGAAGATTAAAAGCTGTCGTGATGAGAAAGCATTCCGCACAGCTAATATAATCTACATCAGGGCACACTAATGTGTGAACGTCTTAGGAACAGTCAGGGGCGGTTGATGTTTGTGCAGATTCATGTCATGCATGATGCGTGAAATAACTCATCAATCAAGTCAATTGTGCACGGAGAGGTGAGTTTGCCGGTACAGAATGTGGTCAGAAGCTCAGTGAGTGGCTGAATTAGCCGTGTGGTTACTAAGCGAAGGAGGGGCAGCCGTAGAGCATCATGGGTCAGGAAGTGGGCTTGTAATCTAATCAGGTAGGACACTGCCGCTCTACCCTTGAGCAAGGTACTTAACCTTCAATGCTTCCATATATATCCAGCTGTATAAATGGATGCAATGCAAATGCTATGTAAAAAAAGGTTGTGTAAGTCGCTCTGGATAAGAGCATCTGCTAAATGCCTGTAATGTAATGTAAAAATACCGCATGTCCTCGGTATTGATATCCTGCTGTCCTCAGCTCTGTGTATTTTTCTCCCTGAGGGCGAAGAACTGGCTGAGTGAGCTGGTCCACCTCATGTGCTACAGGATCTGTGCCAGGGGCCTGTCTGCCACAATCCACTACCACAACAAGTGAGGACCAATCAGAGCACAGCTGTGACCCGATCACTGTGGATTCCGATCATTATCACAGCTAGCATTGCTCTGTGGGATCCTGTGGGATCCTGTATGATGGAATGCACTGCTGTGTTTGTAATTGTGTTTGTATTGTGTTTATGTTTGTAATTGTGTTTGTGTTGTGTTTCTGTTTGTAATTGTGTTTATGTTGTGTTTCTGTTTGTAATTGTGTTTGTAATTGTGTTTATGTTTGTAATTGTGTTTCTGTTGTGCAGAGAAAACAGACCCAAAAAGGGAGGGATTTGTGTGGCCAATCACACGTCGCCGATTGATGTCGTAATTCTGGCCAATGATGGCTGCTATGCTATGGTTAGTGAGATTAGCTTTGTATCTTGGAACTTTATAAGTACAAGAATCTCTTTTTATCTTATTTGACAAAGATCTGAGTGAAACTCTGCTTGAAAATATACACGCCTGTGATCTAAAAGGGTTAATGCTCAATTTTCCACAATTCGTAGGTGGGTCAGGTGCATGGTGGCTTGATGGGGGTCATTCAGAGGTCAATGGTGAGATCTTGTCCTCATATTTGGTTTGAGAGATCAGAGATGAAAGATCGCCATCTTGTGACCCAGAGGTGAGATGGTAAATGAAAGCGTCTTCCTGCCGCATGTCAAACTCTGTTCTGAACTCTTACCTAATTTTACTTTTTGCGTATTTTCTGCAACACCGTAGTTATGCTCAGAATAGCAGATCAGTCTCTGGAATAGTTTTTACTGCACAGCTGGCCCCACGGTCTGTATCTGAGTTTGCGACTTTGGCATTAGCTGCAGTGTTCAACAGCAGTTTTAAGCAATTTATTATACGGTTCATATAAATGTACGGTAACTCCGGAGATGTGAAATATAAAACCTCTCCCTGCAGCGAGTGCCCCTTCCCAGCATGCCGTGTTCTGCCTCCCTGGCATGCAGTTCTGTGTAGGCAGGCACGATTCCTAGCCTTAGCCGCCCCCCCAGAAATACTCTGGAATTTCCGCAACAAATCACACAGCTCACAGAAGCTGAGGCAGCTGTATAATAAAGCAGGTGGAGGAGGTGACATTGGAAAGATCAGAGATCGTTGAGGCGCATTAACGCAGTGTTTACATATCGAACAGGCTAATAACACACGCTCATTCATTTATTTTGCTAGCCTGGTGCTAGGACCCAGGAACCTTAAGAATTCACCACTGAAAATGTGTTCACTGTCCACTTTTACTGTTTTTAGGTTGAAAGATCATGTGGCTGACAAGACCAAGCTTCCCATATTAATTTTCCCTGAAGGTGAGAGACACAGTTTGTTGTCATTTGTTCAACATGGTTGTGCTCATGGTTGTGGTTGTGGTTGTGCTTGTGGTTGTGTGCAATGCTGTGGGATTTTTTTATGTGAAATGACTGTGCCACTGTCACAGGGACCTGCATCAACAACACATCGGTCATGATGTTTAAAAAGGGCAGTTTTGAGATTGGAGGAACGATATATCCTGTGGCCATCAAGGTAATACTGTCCCTTGTCACTGTGGGAGACTGAGTGGGCCTGTCTCTCCTCCTCTTTCTGTCTTTCCACTGTTGGACCTTCAGTGTGTGTGTTGCCCAACATTCCAGAATTCTGGATTGCTGTCTCTCTCTCTCTCTCTCTCTCTCTCTCTCTCTCTCGCACACACATGCACCCACACATCAGCACATGTATGAGCTCCCTTTCTCACTACTTCTAACAGGATGTAAATATTTCCAGTTTAACACATGCTTGTGTTGAAGGAGGAGTGTTGTTCTGTGACCCTTTCTTTCACTGTGTCTGTCCCTCAGTACGACCCCCAGTTTGGCGATGCCTTCTGGAACAGTGCCAAGTACAGCATGGTGAGCTACCTGCTGAGGATGATGACCAGCTGGGCCATCGTCTGCAACGTGTGGTACCTGCCCCCCATGGAGCAGGAGGTATGAGCTCTCAACTGCCCCTTCTACCCTATACCTGCCCCTGCTGCCCTATACCTGCCCCTTCTCCCTTATACCTGCCCCTCCTACCTTCCCCACCTCTTTTTTTGCACATCTCTTTAAATTGCCTGAAATGGAATTCCAACCTCCTTATATGGTATTCTAGGGGTGTAGATTTATGCTAATCACAAGTGTGAACACGCTTTGCATTTGCGATTGTTTGGACTACAGGAAGGAGAGGATGCTGTCCAGTTTGCCAACCGGGTGAAATCTGCTATCGCACACCAGGGAGGGCTGGTGGACTTGTCATGGTAAGATATTCAGCTTTTTCTGTCTCTACTGCAACATCCTAACGTGAGTATTCATGTGAGAACGTGTGTTCAGTATACGCTGCAAATCTATGCTCGGTCTGCTGTTGTACACAATGAGTGAACGTTCTCAGTGTGTTAGTTTACCAACTCAGTTCACTGCTGTACAATACTATGTTCCTTAGTAACATCTGACCAATTCTATAATTTGTTGTAAATGTACGGCTTGTCAAACAATTTATGAACCGATCTGTTATACATAATGTGACAAACTGAATTTAAATTAGGTGAGGCAATTTTTCTCTGTGACGTTTCTCCTTCCTTATTCTGCCTCAGTGGGATCCTCTGGCTGGAACTTTAGTTTATTTAAGACTGCTGTTTTCCAGCTGTGGATCAAACCCATGCTGTGCATTATAATACTTGGGCAGAGCTGGAGATTGTTTTGCAGTTTCTAGCCACTAGGGGGTGCTGTTGCACACGCGGCTCCAGGCTGTCAATCACGGTCTGTGCCCAGATGTAGCGTTAATTACCGTGGAAACACCACCAGCAAATTAATGTCTGACTTTCTGGGATTTTTTTACAATGTTTGGGATATTTTAGGACCCATCACAAAATGAGCCAGATGTGACTGAAAACTTAACATAACTGTGATAATATATTTACGTTCAGGAGAATTAGCACTGACACTGGTTTAGGAAAAACACTTTAGCAAGTCAAGATGTGAAATAGCCTGGCTCTTTAGTACATTCGTCACTTTGTCAGCTTTAGACACGTCCTCAGCGTGGCGTAATTAGATTAATGCGTGTGTCTGTAACAAGCGTAACAAAATGGCCGCTGCGAACGGTGAAAGTGGGCCGCTAACGCTGTGGCGCTAACGGTGCGCCGCGCGGCCTTGCAGGGACGGGGGCCTGAAGAGAGGGAAGGTGAAGGAGACGTTGAAGGAGGAGCAGCAGAAAATGTACAGCAACATGGTTGTCGGGGACGACAGCAGTGACTGATCGCGGCGCGTGGCTAACGAGCTCCGGATTCCCCGTGTCAGAGAGCGCGGGGGGGGCGGGGAGGTCTCTGATCTGAACTGTGCTTCATGACCCGGACGCCTCAGCACAGCGGCCATTTTGTTTTTCTTTCTGTTGGACATATGGACATGAGAACGCTTTGTTTGACAACCAAGGGACAGGTTCGTTTTGTTTTGTTGTTATCATTGACTAACATTTAGGAGGTATTTTCAGGTTTCAAGGTATTTTCACCCATAATGAGTCACCCACTTAGAAATGCATATTAACAAAAAAAAAAAAAAAAAACTTGCTTAAGTGTGGAATTTGAATGTACTTCCAGCCACATTATTGAGGCTTATGTGTAATGACTCATCCATACTTACAGTGGTTTACTTTAAAGAGTGAATAGATGCCTGCAGAAAAATGCCTGCTGTTGCCATACAGTATATGTCACGTATCATGTTGCTCAATTTCAGAAAATTGAGTGTTTTTGAAGTATTTCACCAATATTTGGGCATGACGATGATAAAAAAGACAGAAGAATCCCCTTTACAGTATGCTCTTCCTGTACACATTCATTTGCCACTGAGGTATTGCAGTGTGTGTTTTTGTGTTCACGTAATCTCATCAGTATGGCAACCTGTTTCTTATCTCCACTTTTTCTGTATGTGGTGATGGGAATGTTAACAGGATATTGATATTGCAATTTTTTGTTTTGTTTTGTTGTGTATAAATTTAAAACGGTGGTTCCCCAGCCGAATCCAGGTTTCGAGCACACCTGATGCAACTCCTCAAGATTAGTTGCATCAGGTGTTCTTGAGGTGGAACACATCAAATACCTGGATTTGACTGAGGGTACCTGTGGAGAGGTCTGGGAATCACTGATTTAAAATAAATCCCTTGAATTAATTCACCCGTCTGGTGTTTGTCAACCACCCTGAGCTTTTAATGCCTTGCATTCAGAAGATCTGTGAATTGTGCCAAATTGGTCACCTGTTCTGCTAAAAGCCAGATGACTAAATTCTGTCAATTATATCTGGTCTTGTCTGGTACAAAGTTATACAATAATTCACAATAAAAATAAAGTATCCAAAGCACATTGAAGCGATCTTACTTCCTTTTTGAAAAACCGTATTATGACTACAAAAATATATACAGTATACAAAAATCATTTTGTGCTTAAGCCATGTAGTAATGTACAGAAGGTCTGTTAACCATGCCTTTGCATGTTCTGTGTATGCAGGATGCATAATTCATATCTCATGCATTTTTATGCCGGCGTCTGAATGCACTCTCGCTGAGTTCAGGTTCTCACTCCATTTTCTTTCATCAGTGACAGGAAAATTGCAGTCGGCTCTTGCAGTGGGTTTGTGTGAAATGGCTGGAAACGGTTTCTCAAGAACAAAGTGACGATCAAATGCCATTAACACCAAAGACTCCATTATGTTCATATGCAAATACAGTTTAATGGCTGTTCTATATATAGAACTTCAGTAGAATACTGTCTTACACAATACTTAATAGAAGACAATTACACAAAACCAGTGAAAGCATAATTTAAATACTGAATCAAACGATTTACACAAATATCTGATTTCCTTGAATATTCAGGTATTTAAGAAATGCTTCTTCTGTTGCACACACACACACACAGGCATCAGCTGGGGAGCTGTGGTATAACAGGCCACCACTGGTCCTCACAACTTTCATACTGCAAAGATAATCTGTGGCACTCTTTGTGTGATTGATGCACTGCAGGATATAGAGAGGCTGCCGGTGTATATGGCCAGGGTTATGTGAGGATGATTTTTTTATAGGATCGCACACATGGAAGATTTGTCAGAAGTGGGTCCGCTGCACTGGGTTCCAGCGGCATCGCCATCTTGGCTCTCCTGTTGTCGCTGTGCATCAGTTTCTCCATTTAGGGCTGTAACAGGTGCAGTAAAGAGACGCTAATATGCAATACAGTAGAGTTGTATGTCGGGTTTTCGACATACTTGTTCCTGGTTATGGTTATACACTTTGTTGTACGTCGCCCTGGATAAGAGGGTCTGCCAAATGCCTGTAATGTAATGTAATGTAATCCTGTTCCAGGCATTGGTTTATATTTTAATGCAGCAATGTTCAATAAAGCACAACTGGTAAAATATTATGGGGGGGAGGGGGTCACAGGTCATTGATCATGCAGTAGTTGTATTCTGTTTATTATTTTTGATAACACTACTAATGTTTTATTTGAGCAATACTGGCAGCATTAAGTATTATTAGAAATCCCGAAAAGCTATTTAAAGCCTGAACTCTGTTTGATTTGTGTAATTATGAAACTGAATTACTCATACCACATCCAGCTGACTATTTTCATGGTGGCCGGTCAGGTTTCGGTCCCTTACCTTTTGAGAAACCGGTCCTGTTCTTGCCCTTTGGTCTCTGGTCGCTCGTGTGATCACAGGTGACCTTTTGTGGTATTAGAAATACATCACAGTTGTGTATTAAACATAAAAACAATGGCATGTGGTTTTACTGAGCACTACCAACTATCAAGAGGCAAAGCCAAGCCCCATAATCAAAGTGCACTTTCTCTGCAGAATTGAGCTTGCATTTATTTGCCATCTGCATATTAATATTGATTATACATCCTCTGAGATGTTGTCCTGCTGGAAATAACAATTAGAGGTTTTGCGAGACCAGGAACATAACGGAATATCAGACGTAGTAAATATAGAAAAAGACATTCCTCATCTCGCTCATTCCTGCTCGCGTCCCTGGAGATGGCGAGGGAACCTTTCGCAGTGTCTCAGGATTAGCGGTTAGCTTCCTGCTGTTTTGACTTCCTCTCTGAGACCGGAATGCTGCAGCGGCGCTGGTTTCACTTACCGCTGAAGTGTCAGTGTTGCCTCTTCTCCTCGCCTCCGGGTGCGTTTCTAAGTATCTGCAACATGTGCAATTTGCAGTTGTCATTTCATAAAATGTTGTACACAACTCAATATAAGGGTGCCTGGTGCTGTTACTGTGCATAAGCCTGAAGAGGAGGGAGGCGATCACCTTGATTGATACTTACGAGTGATCACCTTTCTGTCCTTAGGGACAGAGGGAAAATTTACTTTTGTAAAAGTAGAAACAGAAATTAAAGGAAACTATTCATACAACAAAAATGTTTTTTGAAAAAACACAAGAAAACATCATTTTGTAGACATGGGATTAAAATATTTACTATTGTCTGAGGTTAATACAATGTTGAGTTTGAACTATTTCTGTGTGTTATCATTATGTCAGAAGAGGTGGTATTTTTAGAAGACCTGCTAATTTTGCATCCGGCACTTAAGGTGAAATCCAGCACATCTCTGTCTCCTCTACATCTGAATTTGGTGTGATGAAGGTGTTAGACTAGTGAACTGTGACATGAGGTAAAGCCACCTTTGAGTGAACAAGCTTGTGCTCCAATTTCCACTGGCTGCAGTGTTTGCAGATAGTTATGTATTATATTGCATCATTTATTACTTTTTAACAATTAACAGGTTTTCACCACACAGAGTTTTAAGAAAGAACAGATTCAATAATGAAGATGCTTTAGTCTGTATGCACCTGTGTTGTTTTATCCCCCCCCCCCGCACTCATACGCAGATAAAATACTAACCTGTCACTCATAAACAGAAATGTATTGTTTTCACACTATGAATACAGCTTAATAAAAGGGCGATGTAATTTGTACTCATTGGTGCCACTTCAGTGATAAATTGAGAGTGTTCAGTTAAAGGGGAACTTCACTATATGATGAATTGATTTGTCCATAAAAATATGGTTTAAAAACTTACAGCATTTAATTAAAATGTTCCAATATTCTGACTATTTGTCTCCATCCTGGAGCTGCCTGCCCGCGTGGCATGTTTCGCAACCCTGGGGTAGCCACACCCAAAGTGCCCTTTTGCAGATAACATATGAAAGATTCTTTCCTGACACAAGCGATTATTCCAAGGGCATTGCAGAACATACCAAATTATGAGTTCCACTTTAAGGCTGAGGCCATTCCCATTCACATACACACACACAACATGCATGCGTGCATGCACACACACATAATAGTAAAATACATAGTATAATATTATCAGTATATTGGGTATGCAGTACTTTTTTTTTGGCCAAGATGTATTTTCAGATTAAATTTAACTTCACATGAATGCCAAAAGTGGCCTTCAAAATATATGTCACTGTGAATCAACTGCCTAAACCACAGGTTTTGGTTTCATTTCTTTCTGCATTTAGATATGTCCTCAAACCACTGTAACCCTGACTCACCTCACCAGATAGGAGTCGCAGTTCCTGGGGGGCAGATTGGGGTCCTGCTTCCATCCCTCGGGGCTCCACGTTATGGAGGCGTCCACCCCCACCCCCACTCGCCCTGCCGCTCCCGACGAGATCGGCATCTCAAATCTACATGTTAGCGCCGGGCAAGACGGCAAAAACAACACAAACAGCGCAGAACCCTGCTCTGGAGGTGATCGTATCTACCTGTGGAGTCCCACTGAACCAGGAGAGAAGCCGGAGATTTGCGTAGTTTGCATTCAGACTCCAGTTGTTGTAATTACGGGGTCCTGTAGTCCTCCTCTACGGTCCTGCCCCGGCACTTCTCGCCACAGTGGGGAAAGGTTTGTTGTTGTTTCCCTGGCAACAGAGGCATGCGTGACTCACTCACATTTTATTGTGCATTATTGAACAGTGGTGAAAACACTCCCTCTTAAAAGAACCAGCAACCATCATTTAACATTTCAACCAATTACTTGCGCTGGCAGATGTTTTTTTTTTTTTCATTTTAAATCATATCTCAAATATAAGGATTCAATCAAAGTATTTTTATGTGCACATTAACACTTTTTGTTATGGTCTTCAAACAGAACTCTGTTTAAGCTTTATTTTGCAGTACAATTATATATCTGTTCATATGGAACATCTGGGTGTTCTTTCCAGTGTACAAATTCAAGCATAATTGTGTGTAGTATGTTTATAATGGTGTGTGTGCTGGGGGGTGGGGGGGGGGCAATCAAATTTATGGAAGCTAGGCCTCCTACTATGTTGTGTTTTGCCTTGCACCCACTGCAAAATACTTGTAAATGATGTAAAAGGAGGCATATTCACAAACTACGGAAGTTCAAAATGTCATTGTCTAAGTAATGGTCTCTGAATCATTTTGCGCTAAAATTAATCAGTCACCTGCCCGCTTGAAACTTACCTGTCCATTTATTCTGCTGAGTGGGACCTACATCTGGCAGGAAATTCAGCATCATGATGAAATCACAGTAAATGTTAATGCCACAGCATCCTGAACCTGAGAGAGAACATTGCCCTTTGGTTGGTCATAAATTATATCCACAAAGCGGATAATATTCTGTAACAGGAAAGCTCAGACCCTGGTAAGAAAGTGGACTACGCTTAGCATTAGACAGAGACGCCTTTCAAATGTAATATTTCTCTGGTTGATGAAAGCTGGCGATCACGTCTTTGACCTCCCTTTATTTTCTAGATTTTTCAAGGACATTTTAGGACCGTTTTTCATTACTCCAAGCAGAACCGAATAGCAAAGTAAATGCCTGTAATGGCTGCTTGTTACAGACAGCATGTTAATGTGTAGAGACATAACAAATGAGAGGTACGGATCACCAGTCTGAGCTCTGATAACAGAAAGCCAGGACTGAACGATTCCATCTTCTGGAGCGTTTATTAAGGTCGTAAGGTTTGATCCTGAAAATGTGCTGAAGGTGGAGCTGAATCTTAAATGTCTTTTTCCAAACCGATCCATCACGTAAGTCCTTATTTACTTAGACGTGCTGTGTGTCTGTGTTTGTGTGGATGCAGTTTTATTCTCAAATGGCAGCGTTTTTCCTCCTTTTTTTCCTCCAAGTATATTAATCCCTCTCAGCGATCCATCACGAACTCTGCTGCGACTCTTGGCATGACAAGAGCATCATTAATACAGGTTTCCAGAATCTCATTAGGCAGGAATATTGCCAGAGTCACGCAGATTGATATTTGTAAGTCAGCATGTAGGGAAAGATAAAAAGGGAACAACATTTTATTTTACTCACCATCCTGTTTCTATATTCTGCACAGTCAGATCCCTCAGAAATATGGCACCTGCAGCCATCATATTGAGAAGATGGATGATTGTAGTAGAAACCTCAACTGCATTAAGCTGCTTTTACTAAAATTCTGCTGTGTAAGTTTCTACAGCAGACTCCTTCCCGTTATTTCTGCTGCAGGCACGGGTTCAATGTTGTCCCTACAAAACATAAGCCTCTTAAACCAGCGCTGCATGCTTATTTTATTTTATTTTTTTTACCAAGGTTGCAGTTTCTTTTTTATTATACTTATCTAAGAGTCCAGAAAACAGACGGTGACAAGGCCTTCACCAGTAGAAAAAAACATGTTAATTTGCCTTTCATTAGTTTGCCTAAGATTCCCTTTGTTTCCTACAGAATTCATTATAAGCCCAGCCCATCAGTTATTGGTCATTTACGGACAATATTGACCTCTCCAAACTATCCGATGAACAGAAAAACACACTACATTACATTCTACATTCTATTAGCACTTGGGCAATTATTAGCCCTGTTGTTGACCACTGAAATTAAAGACATCCTCATCTATTCAAACACATTGAAATGCTGCACTCATTGTGATTCTGATTAAAGCCAATGAGGATCCAACCCTCTGCTACAATTACCACCCCATAGGTTTGATCAACTGTGACATAACATCACCAGTAATGCACCAGCCAACAGAACGGAACTGGTAATCACACATCTAATTCACCCAGGCAGAACAAGCATCATCAAAGGCAGACACTCCACACAAATAACCTGCATTTAAACAATCAGTCTAATAAGCCCCCCCCCCCCCAAAAAAATAAATAAATAAATAAATAAATAAATAAAAAATTACAATCTGAATAAGTCATTGCATCACAACACCAAAAGCATTTTGACAGTGTCAACTGGAACTTTTTATTCACTATGTTGAAGTTTAGCTTCAGATATTGGTTTTCATTTATTCAATGGACTGAAATCCTGTTTGACTCACAGCATCCCCCAGCCGCTGATGGTCTCTCGTCATAATGCTTCACACTGCAGCGAGCCACAAATCACAGATCTTCACTCTCTCCAGCCTCATCCGCCATATTTTTAGAAACCCTTGCTGCATCAGCCAAAACAAAAACAGTACCGGAATGCAAATTTTAGATGCTTCCCATAAAATAACTTTATATGCAGACGGCTTTCTTTTATATTTGAAAAATCCAATAATCTACTTGCCAGGTGCAAACTGAAGAGAAGCCTTTTCAGTCTGCAGATGAAAATGAGCAATAATTCTACACCTTGGTGGTGACAGAAATTATTCAAAGCCACTATTATTTAAGTGTTAAAGTGAAATAGTGAAGAATAATTTAAGTCATTTCCGTGCAATCGACATTATTAATTTGAACCTGGCTACCTTTATAGGTATTACCTTGGTCCCCCTAGCAATCCGACTAAAGCCATTGGGAAAGAACGAGTATGCGCTAGTCCTAATGTATGTGGGTCCCTCGCAATGAACTCAATGGTTCCTCGCCCAAGTTTTGAACCATTGGAGAATCTGAACCGGAAATAGGAACTGTCCATTTCCCGGAAGTCCAGGAGACCTGTTTTTGTTACTAGAGGGACTTATGTTGTGAAAATGGCGGCGTCTCGTCGCTCTTCGCAGCAGCAGCAAAGCCTGCCATCCCCTCCTCGGAACACTTCTCTCTCTTCGACTCCTCCCGGTTCTCCGTCAGCGCCAGTGGGCGCAGCGAGTTTGGCTCCGGTGGGCGCCGAACAGGATAAGAACGGGGATTCGGACATAACATTGGCCTCCCCCGATCACCCCGCTCCGGCCCTGAGTAGCAGCAGCAGCACCAGCTCAAGTACAACAACCACCGGCGGGGGCGGCAGCGGAGGCTCGAGTCCCGATTCAGGCAACACTAGTCCGGGGGGCGGCGGCTGCGGAACCAGTGGGGCTTTTCGGGAGCTGTTTGAGGCCTGTCGCAATGGAGACGTATCGCGGGTGAAAAGACTTGTGGACTCGGTGAATGTAAACGCAAAGGACATGGCTGGGCGCAAATCTACTCCGCTACACTTCGCTGCAGGTCAGTTCGTCGTTGTTTTCGTTTTGAATCGCCTTTATCTTGCTAGCTAGCTGACGGTGTAGACTGTTTATGTATCGCGAGCAACGTTAGCAAGCTAACAACAGCTAGCTTTCTCGACACGAGAGGTTGTTTTAAGGCCAGATCGCACCGGCTAAGCTAAGTAGCTAGCAAACTGACGTAAATACACACAGTGCTGACATTAGCTGATCTAATTTAACTAGCTAACAGTTAGAAATAATTTGTCGTAATTACAAATTGATACGATGGTACGATGGATCAGTGCAAGTAGAAGCCATAACTAGTCAAACGAGTTCAACTAACGTCAGTTAACTGTTGGTCATCATAGTTCTGCCTTGTACGGGTATCAATAGTATAACAGGATTAACGAAAATGGTTTAACTTTTTAGTTGACGTTTAGGCTAGTTCTCGTAATTCATTTAATTTGGCTAACTATCTTATTTAGTTTTGACTCGGGAAGCGTAATTGAAACACATTTACTGTCATTTCCGGATGGTTGTGAGTTCTCAGTTTTTGCCCACCCAGTTTTTAGACTGGACATTAGGATGCAGAATTAGAATAGCTCATGCAATGAGCTGTATAAATATTTATGTAGATATTGTGTTTACACCTGACATTTGAGAAAGAAAATAGTCATATCTGTATTATGAACAGTTAGGCCTAACTTGGATGAACATCTAATTTCACCGATCACTGACTGAAATGTCAATTAATTTTACGATTCACTGATGTTGGAGGAAGTACTGGAATGTATCAGAATCTCAGGGCTTGTTCATAAACCAGTTTTTAAAATTGCCATAGCAAATGCGTTTTACTTGATTGATTGATCAGATGAAAATTGAACCCTGGGAGAATTTTCAATGCTTAAATTTTCAATTCCGTATTCCACCATGTTGAATACAACCGTTTAGAAACAACTCGAGGCTTTGGTAAATCATTTTCTCAGATGGGTTACTGAAAAATTTCACTCACTTCTAACTTTACTCTTTATTTTTGGAAGGACAGATATATCCATTGTTTACTCGAAGGGAAAGGATGTTGCTGTGGGATATTATAAGAGATTATTCAACCTCTTTTAGTCTCTCATTGACAAAAAACAAAGGCGTTTCAAAACGCATTTAAACATTAACATATGAAATTACTAGTTTTCTTTCTTTAATTGTGCCTGGTAGACAATGGCAGGCATTGTGCGGTCTTTTTATGCATCTCTTTAAGAGATAATTATTGTTCTAGGCTTTTGCCAGTCTAGAAATATTGGATTTAAAAGGTCTTAAAAAGTACAACATACTGACGTGCAGCATCACTAAAGGGCAGAGTCATTATTTAACATTCAAAAGACTAGAGCCTCAGTTATGGCCAGTTTTACTGTGGGATGGTAAGCTATACCAGGGGCTCAGGTCTTCAGTCTTACTGCACAATGACAGTTTCCAGTCAAAGGAATGCAGAAAGGGTTTCCCTTAAGATAAAAAAGAGTGTCTGGCTTGAAGAGGAATATGCAGTTGCATTTCCTTAAGTGTAGATTTACAGACGCTCAAACTCTGACGGAGGATATGGTAAACTCGGCTGGCTTTTGTGCCATAGGCTTGCTGTAATCTGATTGCCGCTTAATTTGGTTGGCTGGGGTGGTTGTGGAGATGTTGGTTGTAGGTTTTAACCAGTGCAACATTTTGGGGAAACTAGGGCGACAATCTTTTTTTTAATTGACCTGTCTTTCTACAGGAAGCGTGAAGTTTATGAGCAGGTGCTCATGCCAGGCACTGAAGTGCTGCAGACAGGAAGGGGCTCAGCTGCAGTGCTGTTGCAGTATCGCATTTCGGTTCCCAGTTTTGATTGAAGTTTCGGTGAAAGTTTTATTGGTGCATAAAGCATCATTATAAGAGGGGAATCAGCGCCACTTCTCATTGAGTCTTTAACAGACGACTGGTTGAGATTGAGAAGTGACTGAGATTGAGGTGTGAATAATCCACTCAAGCTCAGGAACTCAGGAACTCACAGCTCATGAACTCTGAGTGATCGTGTATAGGAAGAAAATGAAGATATAGGTTTTTTTTTTGCACTGAAATGAGTTGAGCAGCAGTAGAAGCCAGAAGGCAGCCTGCGTTTCTGAACGCACAGTCATATGGCTGCTTTCCATCGAACAGGCTCTCAGTCTGCAGGACTCCACGGAGGATATGTGGGTCTTAGTGCTGTGGTCCCCAGAGGGCTGGCCTGAGGAGTCAGGAATTTGCTATCTGGTGGGAAAATGCCGTTTTTTCCTCGTTCTTCATTCTTCTCCCACCAGCAGGAAAAATATCTTTTATTTATTTATTTATTTTTTTTGCAGTTGTGCTTTTTGTAAAAGTATGGCAGAGTAAAGCATTACACAAAAAAAGAGGGCTTAAAATGTTTTTATTTTATTTTAGTATTGTCCAATGGTACGGATATGTTATCAGCTAACTAGAAAAAGATTGCAAATGCAAATAGACGTAATTTAGCATGAATCATTTTTCTATTGTGCTTTTATTTGAGATATGCTAATGAATGTGTTCCTGCTGGTGTGTGAATAAAACAGTTAGAACTTCCTGGTGTATAAGTAAACATTAGATTTTCATTAGAAAAAAGATGGGTTTGTCTCACGAGAATAAAAGCTTGTTGTATCAAGTGATCCTTTTAAGTGTTTGTCATAAGCACCTTTAGGGTGTCGGCCTGTTTTACTTCATTTGAATAAATCTGCATGCAAAAACGCTTCGCTTCTTGCGGCAGTATTGTCTGAAAACAGGGAGTTGAAAATTTGAAATGTAGAAGAAGCTGCTTGTGAGGTTGCATGTTCTACTGCCTATGACATCAAGGGCCTAAATAATTTATGCTAATGATAAGGCACAGGGAGAGAATAGCTAGCTGGCTATTTTGATCAGTCTCAAATCAGTACCTCTCTATTACATGTTGCCATAATGCGAACTTACTCACCAGTTGGTGGTCGTGAAAGTTGGGAAGGTTGTTTCTTTTTGGGTTTACTTGAGGACAGAATGGGCCTTTGTATTTCTTTAGAAAAATCTTTTGTGAAAAAACTTCTTGTGACCTGTCCTTGGTTCAGAACACGGCCATGGCCTCTGTCTTGCGTAGTATCAGACGCTTCAAACTCAAAAAACCCTTTAATGTGTGCGATCACAGATGTGTGATTAGAATG
Organism: Anguilla anguilla; assembly: GCF_013347855.1. Classification (NCBI taxonomy): domain Eukaryota; kingdom Metazoa; phylum Chordata; class Actinopteri; order Anguilliformes; family Anguillidae; genus Anguilla; species Anguilla anguilla. The sequence continues at coordinate 47,263,738 of NC_049210.1, forward strand.
TTCTTAACTGAACATTCTAATGCTGATGTCACAATCACAGAGGGTTAACTGAAAGCAGTGGAAGTTCTAGAACACTGACTGAAAGAGCATTCCATAAACCCTCCACTCTTCTGAGTGTTAATTGGCTCTGAGCCTCTGAGCCGCGGCTGTGGAGATGCTGTGAGCGACGCCACAAAGGAGGCGTTCAGAGGCGGCATCAGTATTCCTCTCAGCGCCGCGCTCCAGCGAGTCGGGAGGCTGACAGCGCCAGGCCTGATGGATTCCTGCCTCATTGCTCAGTCCAGGCCCGTCTGACTCGGGCGCCTCTGTCAAACACCGCCTGTCAGCTCCCACAGTCCTCCTGTCTAAAGAGGTCTGGAGAGAGCCAGGTGCGTGCGGGAGAAGTGCGCTGGATACAGTCATTGTGTGCTGCTGCTGGTCGCTTTCATTTGCACTTCTAATTTCTTTTCCTGACAACTCCTATTTTTCCCCCTGATTGTATGAAAACCAGCCCCTTTGACATTAGTGTACCGTTGCACTCTTACCGTTCGACCCTCCTTCTAGATCAAGATGGCATTCAAGTGCTGGAATAGTTTTCGGCCGCCTGATTTATTTTTTAAAAGGGCCACGGCCAGGTAGCCGTGAGGCTAAATGTGGAGCGGATGCTAGCGCAGGTCTGACTGTCTGTTAAAATCCTGACACGCTGCAGCCTGGCTGCTGCAGAACAGGCTGGGATCTGGACCCACACGCTGCAGCCTGGCTGCTGCAGAACAGGCTGGGGATCTGGACCCACACGCTGCAGCCTGGCTGCTGCAGAACAGGCTGGGGATCTGGACCCACACGCTGCAGCCTGGCTGCTGCAGAACAGGCTGGGGATCTGGACCCACACGCTGCAGCCTGGCTGCTGCAGAACAGGCTGGGGATCTGTACCCACAGGCTGCAGCCTGGCTGCTGCAGAACAGGCTGGGGATCTGGACCCACACGCTGCAGCCTGGCTGCTGCAGAACAGGCTGGGGATCTGGACCCACACGCTGCAGCCTGGCTGCTGCAGAACAGGCTGGGGATCTGGACCCACACGCTGTGATAAATGGAGGAAGAGTTCTGTAATCACCCGTAAGGGTTCAGCGGGGATTTCCAGCCAATTACAGCCCAGAACACACGGCCTGTGCTTCTGCCCTTTAAGGCGATGAAGCCCTGAGCTGCGGGGCTCTCAAATCCACACTCCATTTCTGCAAAGCTCCAGAGATTTGTGTCCATTTACTCTCCTTAGCGTGAGTGTCATGGTGGGTCTGTGCTGATGCATTAAGTGAACCCTCTCTTTCTCACTGCAGCTCAATGCGCTGCACGTCCTCGTCTCCTGCTGCTGCCTGGCTCGTGTTTTCGACTGGGTTCTTCTGTCATTCTTGTTGGAACAGTGAACTGTGAGGGGGGCCAGTGGGCCCCGGACATCATTGCTAAGGAGGGTTCACTGCTTAGTTGACCTTCCTTGTAAATAAAACTTGTAAAAGTAAAATAAAGCCTCTGCATAATGGATGTTGCGGCTAGTAAATGTTAGGCTATTCACAGTGAATTTGCTCTCTGTGTGCTGCAGTAACAGAAGTAATGGGAGTGAAACCATTGACTGTGATTTAAATGGTGTGGCACACATTTATTCAAGCACAGTTTTATTTTATGAAGCTGGGAGAAAAAAAGAAACGTTAAGAGGTGCCGGTTTGAATTACACTGAAGTTGGTAATACATTCACTCTCTTTGATCCACACGCAAATCATGTCAGCACTGATACAGAAGCCACGAAGCCCAATATATCCTTTGCGTTTGTGCCAAGCTTGTGGATCATATCGCGGAGATGATGGTGGCCTTGTGCCAGTGGAGTGAGGGGGGGGGGCAGGTACACGGCACCTGGATGCTGGTGGGCTGTGGTGACTCAGAGCTGACTCACAGATTGATGGTGTAAAATTAAGACAAAGATGGAGCTGTCTATCAGGAATAAATAAATTAAAATATATAGGCTGTATATATATCAAGGTGCATGAGGCTGGAGGTCCTTGTGCGTGGTATGGAATATTTTTACACATGCCACTAAATTATTAGTAGCTAGTGCTAATTAAGTTGTTTATGTAACAGCTGGCTGTAATTGTTTTTTGTGAACATTTGAGGACAACAGTCTGTAACTAGACCAAAAAACAAAACAAAAATTAAAAATATATCAAAGTACAGCTGCAATGCTAATTTTTGGCAGATCTTTGTGATTTGCTTGTTTTGAAGAATATCCTGTTTGTTCCTTTAAGTGGTTTGAATAACTAGGCTATGTTCCAGTTTAATTAAAATGTGTTCATTCTTAATTCAAGTCTATTTTAGAGATTAATTTTATATTAAACTGATGTTGCAGTGTGCTTTCAAAATTGGGAGTATGGTGCGGTAGCATTTCAATATGTTACCCTGAAAATTTAGATGAACGGTGAATGGATCACGCACTTTTCTGTCAGAAATCGTACGTTCACCCTTATCTGATGAAATGCTTTCAGTACTAATAATTGAATTGTGAAACCACTGGTGTGTCGGCGAGTTCCTCGTGGTCTGAGCTGGGTTTGTGTGTCCTGGGCAGGGTTCGGCAGGAAGGACGTGGTGGAGCACCTGCTGGAGACGGGCGCTAACGTGCACGCGCGGGACGACGGCGGGCTCATCCCGCTGCACAACGCCTGCTCCTTCGGCCACGCCGAGGTGGTCAGCCTGCTGCTCTGCCAGGGCGCCGACCCCAACGCCCGCGACAACTGGAACTACACGCCCCTGCACGAGGCCGCCATCAAGGGCAAGATCGACGTCTGCATCGGTAAGGCTCCTACTCTCCAGTCCTAATGTCCTCCTGCTCTCCAGTCCTAATGTCCTCCTGCTCTCCAGTCCTAATGTCCTCCTACTCTCCAGTCCTAATGTCCTCCTGCTCTCCAGTCCTAATGTCCTCCTGCTCTCCAGTCCTAATGTCCTCCTGCTCTCCAGTCCTAATGTCCTCCTACTCTCCAGTCCTAATGTCCTCCTGCTCTCCAGTCCTAATGTCCTCCTGCTCTCCAGTCCTAATGTCCTCCTACTCTCCAGTCCTAATGTCCTCCTACTCTCCAGTCCTAATGTCCTCCTGCTCTCCAGTCCTAATGTCCTCCTGCTCTCCAGTCCTAATGTCCTCCTGCTCTCCAGTCCTAATGTCCTCCTACTCTCCAGTCCTAATGTTCTCCTGCTCTCCAGTCCTAATGTCCTGCTCTCCAGTCCTAATGTCCTACTCTCCAGTCCTAATGTCCTCCTACTGTCCAGTCCTAATGTCCTCCTAATGTCCTCTTACTCTCCAGTCCTAATGTCCTCCTGCTCTCCAGTCCTAATGTCCTCCTACTCTCCAGTCCTAATGTCCTCCTACTCTCCAGTCCTAATGTTCTCCTACTCTCCAGTCCTAATGTCCTCTTACTCTCCAGTCCTAATGTCCTCCTGCTCTCCAGTCCTAATGTCCTCCTGCTCTCCAGTCCTAATGTCCTCCTACTCTCCAGTCCTAATGTTCTCCTACTCTCCAGTCCTAATGTCCTCCTACTCTCCAGTCCTAATGTCCTCCTGCTCTCCAGTCCTAATGTCCTCCTACTCTCCAGTCCTAATGTTCTCCTACTCTCCAGTCCTAATGTCCTCTTACTCTCCAGTCCTAATGTCCTCCTACTCTCCAGTCCTAATGTCCTCCTGCTCTCCAGTCCTAATGTCCTCCTACTCTCCAGTCCTAATGTCCTCCTAATCTCCAGTCCAAATGTACTCTTGATAGTCCTGGAGGCCTATCTGTTGAGCCTCCCTGCCTCCCTGCCAGGCTGTATTCCCACGGGTCGGTAATGATGATGATGTGCAGCCCTCAGAATGCTCCAGTTTTACTCCCCCAGAGGCCCGGGCCTCTCCCCAGGCCTGCAGAGGCCTGCAGCGTACGGCCGCTGTGTGAGTCTCTGCAGTACTTCAGAAAAATCGGCTGAAATGGCCAGAAGGGCTCTGTGGACATGAGTGTTACTGCATGCTGTGTGTCTTATCGGTGGCAGTCGATTTGGGAAGTTATTATTATTTCTTTTTTTTACATTAAAGGTAGTGTGGTGTTTGTTGTCTGTAGATTTGTTGTTGAGTGGTATTCATATGGACCAATGGGTGATGCATCTCAGTACTGTAAGTGTTCCCACTGTAGCTGTTCCCTTTAATGACCCTAAAATAGGCGATTTGTTTTACACTCGCACAGTGACAGTAAAGCAGTGGGTACAGTCATAACCCCCCCCCCCTCTCCCCCCAGAGACAGACCCCCCTCCTTCAGGGTCTTCCAGCATGGCTGTAGCTTAAGATCCGTAGGGGCCTGAATATGATGATGTCCGGCATCCCATAATCTTATAAATAACATCAGGGGCTCCGCCTGAGAATTCAGAACAGAAACCCTGCGCAACAGTTTCCTCTTCAAAGCTTTATTTGACTTTCACAGACAGTAGAGAAATCGCTTATTACCTTCTGCTGCTCCAGAGTGTATTATCATTCTAATTTACCCAAACAAATGGCTTTTTTTTCTCCTGCGGTTGGAAAACTAATTTCTGCTGTCAGCGGCTGTGGAGTGCAATCTGTGGATCCACCCGAGCCTGTGCAGGATGGAGCGGGGAGGGGAGCCTGTGCAGCATGGGGCGGGGAGGGGAGCCTGTGCAGGACGGGGCGGGGAGGGGAGCCTGTGCAGGATGGAGCGGGGAGGGGAGCCTGTGCAGCATGGGGCGGGGAGGGGAGCCTGTGCAGGATGGGGCGGGGAGGGGAGCCTGTGCAGGACGGGGCGGGGAGGGGAGCCTGTGCAGGACGGGGCGGGGAGGGGAGCCTGTGCAGGACGGGGCGGGGAGGGGAGCCTGTGCAGGATGGAGCGGGGAGGGGAGCCTGTGCAGGACGGGGCGGGGAGCAGAGAAGTGTGTGAATAGCTTTCAGTCACCTTTACCTTTCTGGGTCCAGGGAGCAGCTCCAGCTGTGAGGCCAGGGCCCTGGTCAGGGGCGGTGGCAGGAGTGGGCCTGACCTGGCCTGACCTGACCTGACGCGTGTGTGCTCAGAAGGGCAGTTTTCCCGAGCCGCGGGGGCGGGTGACGTGTCTGTCAGTACTCATCGCCGCTGAGACGCGGCTGAGCGTGTGACCGCGTGTGAGTCAGGGGAGCGTGGGAGGGCTGAACGGGCACCGAGCGGCCCCCACCGCCCGCCCAGCCAAATCACAACCGCCTCCTAACCCCAACCGGCCTGCCCCCCCCCCCACCGGCCTGTCTCCCCCCCCACCAGCCTGTTCCTCCCCACAGCCACCGCAGTGCTGCTAGGACCCAGCGTCCGCGGACTCCATCCCGCACTTTCTGGAGAAAGTCATTTTTCTGTCAGCTCGGATGCTGAGAGAAGCGGGGGGGAGAAATGCTCCCAAAGAAATAAAGATGAGCGCTGAGAATGTGGAGAGCTCGGTCCTGTTAGGAGCCCAGCAGCACATCAGAAGTGTTCCGGCGTGAGACTGTACACTCAGTATGAAGGCGGTGCAGTGGTTTGGGGGGTGAGCTGGGGACAGCTGCAGCTCCAGGAGGAGCAGATTGCTGCACACGTAAGTGCTGGATCAGAGACAGGCTGTGTGGCCACATGACCAAGTGCCATCTGACAGGAGCTGAAAGTTAGTCAGCCTGGGATTGGCCTGCTGGCTGCTCCTGCTGCTCCCGCTGGCCCTGCTGCAGTTCATCGTCTCCTGTTTGCGATCTCGCTGATCGCGTCCACGGAAGGAGGGAAAGGAGGTTCTTTCGGCTGCAGTATTGATTAATTATTCTCTTCCCCTGAAGAAACGGCATCGCGGGCAGCTGAACAGCTTGAGACGGCCGTGCACGTGTCCCCCCCCTCCTCTCCCCCCTCCCCCCCCCCACCCCCACCACGGTCACACCTCATGCCAGCCTCTCGGGGGCCGTGGGCCGATTCGGCTCCTGCCAGTGCCAGCCTGCTGTGTGCCCGCTCCCTGTGAGTCTTTGTGAAAGCGTGGCTGTGGATTACAGTCTTTGTGGACGGTGGGAGCTTGTGGCTGACGGGCAGGCTGGCTGAATCCTGGCCTGTGGCTCGTCTCTTTATAGATGTGCTGGCCGTGTGAGTCAGCCCTGCGTGAGTCTCATCCTCTGATGCTGGGCTGTTTATACAGCAGTCGTGAGAGAGGCTCTATTTTTGCTCCAGGTCAGGTTTACTGTGGCACAGATCTGGGTGTAATGACATTTTGGACTGAAAGGACAGTTTTAGCATTCTGCCGGTGGGGAAGGGATGAGCTCCTGTAGCTCGCTCGTGGGGCTCGCCCCTGTGGCTCGCTCGTGTGGCTCGCTCCTGGGGTTCGCCCGTGTGGCTCGCCCGTGGGGCTCGCTCCTGTGGCTCGCTCCTGGGGCTCGCCCGTGTGGCTCGCTCGTGGGGCTCGCTCCTGTGGCTCGCTCCTGGGGCTCGCCATTGGGGCTCGCCCGTGTGGCTCGCCCGTGGGGCTCGCTCCTGGGGTTCGCCCGTGTGGCTCGCCCGTGTGGCTCGTCCATGTGGCTCGCTCGTGGGGCTCGCTCCTGTGGCTCGCTCGTGGGGCTCGCTCGTGGGGCTTGCTCGTGGGGCTCGCTCCTGGGGTTCGCCCGTGTAGCTCGCTTGTGGGGCTGATGCGTACGAGCGTTTCACTGAGAGTGACAGATGGTGACAAACGGGGGCTTTTGTATTTTGAGCTCAGACTCTGAGCCTTTCTGACAGAAACACAGTTTTATTTCAATCAAAAACTCCTACGAGAAGGGGCAGTTTGCCCTGATTCTGACCAGAATGAAGTCTAGAAAGGGTCAGTTCCTTAATTAAACGTTCTTAATGGGTGATCAGCCTTATAAGAAATCAACAGACCAAAAAAAATAAAGAATAGAAGTAAAGCCTAGCTGAATTGTCCATTGTGAAATTAAGAATTCAGACCGTGTTACACTCAGAGTCGAGCCATGCTGGGGGTTTTGGGTGGTTATTCAGTTTGTGCACAAACCACAGGAGGAATGCATTCCTACACAGAAAAGCTCTTTCCTGTGTGAGCGTACACACAGAAAATCCAATACCGTACGGATGTCAATAATCAATATGCTACACGGCTGCCTTTTAAGGGGGTTATTATTCTGTGGTGTCTTTAGCCTCCGTCAGAAATAAAATGGCATGTGCCCCCCCCCCCCCTCCACGGGAGAGTACCGTGTGCAGGGGGGGCTGCTAATTAAATCCCCAGCTTGTTTCCCCCCCCCCACACATTTCATTTCTCCTGCGAGGTTTTTGTGTCGTTAAGTCGTGTATTAGCGTTCGTTATGTTTGTTTGTTTTTACAATCCGAGATTCTCCCCGCTGGGCGTCAGTCAGGCGTGTCGTGTGCTCTCCTGCAGTGTGAAGCTGTTTTTCATTTTTCCCTCTTTCTGAGGAAGAGCCTTGTTTTTGCTGCTGCTCTTTCTCCACCTCCATCTCCTGTTGTTTATCAGCTCAGCTCCCCCCCCCCCCCCCCCCCGGAGGAGAGGGGGTGCTTCTGCCAGTCCAGGCCCTTTCCAGCCCCTCTTCCACTCTCGGATTGGAGCGCTGGATTTTAAGCAGGGAGGGAGGGAGGGAGAGAGAGAGGTAGAGGGACTCAGAGAGGAAAATAGGGAAAGCGGGAGAGGGGGAGAGCAGGAGAGAGAGAGGGAGAGGGGAGAGAGTGAGAGAGTGAGTGAGTGAGGGAGGGAGGGGGGAGAGCGAGCGGGAGAGAGAGGGAGGGAGAGAAGAGGGAGGGAGAGAAACAGAGAGAGAGAGGCGCAGCGTGTTTGGTGTGTTTGCGCTGGAGCTCAGTCCGGGAACGCTGCGTGGCGTAGGAGCGCTGAGACTCGGGCTGAGGAGGGAAATTAAAACAGCCGGAATGCCGGAACGCCGTCTCCGAGAGCGAGGGAGGGGAAGCGGGAGCGGCCGAGCGAGAGGGAGCGGCGGAGACGGGAACGCAGAATGAGAGGATACTCAGCGCTCCACGGGCTCGTACCTGCAGTCCAGCGGCTCCGTGCTGCCTGGAGTCCGACTCCCGTAGTAACATAGGCCCCCCCCCCCCCCCCAGCTCGCCGCCTCTCTGCGGTGTGCACAGCCCCCCCGCCTCGCCACGCTGCCGTGCGATGCCCGTTTGTGCCCGCGCCATGCCCAGGAGAGCGCTGGCGGTGCCCGCGAGCGGGACGGGCAGCCTGTGCCTGCCCGAGTTAAAGGACTGCTTCTGTCTCCCCTGCGCAGTGCTGCTCCAGCACGGAGCCGACCCCACCATCCGCAACACCGACGGCAAGTCTGCCCTGGACCTGGCCGACCCGTCCGCCAAGGCCGTGCTCACCGGTGAGTACCCCCCCCACCCCCAACTTCAGCTCTCTGTGTCTGTACCTGTACCTCTCTCTCTCTCTCTCTCTGTACCTGTACCTCTCTCTCTCTCTGTCTGTACCTGTACCTCTCTCTCTCTCTGTACCTGTACCTCTCTCTCTCTCTCTCTGTACCTGTACCTCTCTCTCTCTCTCTCTGTACCTGTACCTCTCTCTCTCACTCTGTCTGTACCTTTCTCTCACTCTCTCTGTATCTGTACCTCTCTCTCTCTCTGTATCTGTACCTCTCCCTCACTCTCTCTGTATCTGTACCTCTCTCTCACTCTCTGTATCTCTCACACACACATTCCCTCTCTCACACACTCTCTCTCTCTTTCTGTAAATAGTTTATTCTGCCTTTTTGTTCTTTGTTGCTGATTTGAAAAGGTGGAATGATTTCTGTTTGTGTGTGTGTGCGCGTGTGTGTTTGACTTTTGTGTCTTACTGTATCATTCATGGGGGGGGGGGTCTGCTGTTGTGTTTACGTTTTTTTTTGTTTCTCATTGAAGCTGTAGTGGTTGTGTGCGCGTGTGCTGGGTTGTTTCCGTGGCGCGGGCAGAGGACCTGGCTGATGCAGCGCTGCCTCGCTAACTAAGCGCGCTGGGCTCCCGCTTCGCGCATGCGAACGCCGAGCTGCGCGTCAGGGCAGCGCCTCAGGCTCCAGTGCAGCTCTGCGTGGAGAGACGCGCTGAGCAGCGCTGAGCATCGCGGAGCCTGTGCTGGTTCTTTATGACATCACAATGGAGCGGAGCGCCAGTCTAATTATATTCACCCTTTAGAGTACGCTTTCTGGAATGTTTTTTCCCCAAAATTCTAAGTCAGTGTTCTAGAACTCCACTGCTTTCAGTCACCAGCAGTGATTGTGACATCAGCATTAGAATGTTCAGCTAAGAACATTCTAACCACATATTTCAGGTCTTACACCTTAAAGAGTTAAAGAACAGGTGCTTTTCATACCTATCTATTTTCCCCAGAGATCGGTGTACATCAGTGCATTTCTGGCATGGACAGTGATATGTTTGTCACTCATCAGGTGAAGCTATAGGCTCAGTTTCATGCAAGTTTCCAGTTCAGGAAAGGTCGGCCTAGCTGGCTTGTGTACATGTCTTCAAATACAGCTTTTCTGCACAGCACAAGTGGGGTGAAATAAGGATACTATCAAACGCAACACATTGCTAGCATTGCTTTTGTATTGCTTTTATTGTTTTCCATCTCTCAGCCTGAATGAAATGTAGTCATGAGCCATTTGCAGAACTTTCTTCCTGTATGTATGAGACTCTGAAGCACACATGATGGTCTGTAGTTATTTAAATACTCTCCCCAGAGAGAAGCGTTCACGTACACATTTTAGTTACCTGCAACGTGCCGCAGTAGCAGACTCTTTTATGTACGGCCATTTAGCTGCCGTGTTTTTATGATCACCGCGGCCGATCGTTTCGTTAATGAAATCCCTCGCAGCTTCACGGCAGAAGCTTGTGCTAATTCACAGACATCAAGGCTTCACGTGTCTGTGCACATCCCATAATGATGGCCAATACTCACATGCTGCTACTGGCTTTCTGTGTATAATCCTTCTGTAAAGTTCTGTACCACCTGCAACAGCTGCTCCTAAGCAGAATTCCTGTATGTGGAGAGGAGTCTTCCCTCTGCGATATTTAAGGGGATTTAAACAGATGTTAAATGTTCCTACAACAGGTTGTGTCGCATTGTAATACAATGATGACTCCATATGCTTTGGCTGCATTGGGAGATATTTTAATGTAGTTTTAACGATCGTTTGATACACCTGTCTCATTCCAAAACCTCCTTGATATCTGATTACGGAGGTATTAATTACTAGTTTGGAACCAGTAGTTGAGAGGGATGTTGAATAAAGATGTTCTTTACATGGAGAAATGTTTCTGAACGAGTGGGAATGTCAAAAAAGGAGAATTTGTAGGGCCGCTGGATGGCTCATCGGGTCGCATGCATTCAACCGCCATTTGAACTGATGAGCTGTAATGAACGTGTGGCGTGATTCCTGGGTAACGTTAGCCGGTTTCACCCAGTGAGCCGGTGGGACCGAAACTGCAGTACAGTGCTGTCTGGTGTGGCTGTAAAGTGGGTAAGATTTTCCTTTATTAGGCCACTCTTGTAAAAGAGTAAAATGTTCCCACATTGTTAGTTTTAAATGCTTAATGTACCTTTAATAGATTTTTCCTTGTGATCCTAATATAACTCGTCACATACTTGATGAGTGTTGATTACAGTTTTTTCACATTAGGCCCAGTAATTAGCTGAGTACCAATTATAAGGTAAAAAAATGGTTTGTGCTGAGAATCTTGTCATTACTTTTATCGTTTCGCTATCACAGCCTACACATTTTCCTCCGTGGCCACTGGCGAGCGTCTGTACATGCTAATTTATTTTCATTTTCCGCTGTGAAAGGTTTAGAAAATTATCTTGTCCCCGTTACGGCTCAAAAAACGTTTATTTCTCTGTCGTCTGCCTGTCCAGCGGCTAAGGCAGTTGTGGAGTTGGGCAGATGGTAATATGTTGAAATAAAAGTTCAAAAACGGCGGTGTCCGCTGTATAGGTGCATAGGTTATCGAAGAAAAATATGTTTTTTTGTCACAGAATGTAAATGAATGCATTCATTTATCAAATCTTAATTTCCAGTAGTACAAACTTATTGTTATTGATCCGAACTGGCCGCAGGATCAATGCAGTAAGTGACTTGACCATTAAATTCTCTCGGTTGTAAAGATGGCTAGTACACATCTCTGTCTCCGTATACGGCTTTATAACGAGAGCAAGTGAGGAAGTGGGAGATGACCACATTCATCTTGAGGCGAGTCTTGCTTGGCTTCCTAGGTTTATAGAGTTAATTGGACATTCTCCAGCGAGTTCATTCAGAGGGCAAGCCAGAATGCACGACTGTCTGCAGTATTTTCCTCCGCCCGTTTATTTTTCATGTTTAAATGGATCGTTTCTACTGTCTGTTGAAAAGCCAGCTCACTTCTGAAGAGCAAATTATAGCTGAAATAAACAAGAAGAGGGAAAAAGAACATTTCAGCATTTACGCAGCGCATTTCAATTTAGGACGGACGCGGGGTGCAAGCGGAAATACAGGACGTCTTGTTCTGGTGCTGTGTGAAGGCAGAGTCGAGCGCGAGCTGGGGAGGCGGTTTTCCTTTGTGACGCCGAACAGGCTTGTAGTCAGCCGGCTCGTGTCGGCGGTTGAGTTCCGTCGGTAAGGGCCGTCTCGCGCCGTGGCTTCAGGAATTAAAGGGATGCTTGAAATTCGCAGCCGCACACTTGCTCGCGTACTCTCGTTTTATTTCGGTATTGACGATTTTGTTCACAATCAGCTCTGCCAAAACAAACGCGGTCGCTTCCGATTTTTAAAATATGTGGTTTTCCAGACCGTCCCTTAGGTTAAAATTGTTGGTCGTTGTGTGGAATACGCAGAGGCGCTGGATGATCGCTACTGTACATTTGCAATGCTGAATGTGTTGGGACAGCCCTGTTTTCTTTACTCAGTAATTAGCCATCAATAAACAAATCAACAATTTAACATTATTAGCCGTTGGCTGTTATACACAGATCAGGAGCAATTAACATCGCTAATCTGTGCAAAACCATATTCGCTGCACACCAAATGTTGACAAATGCAGTATAAATCAACTAAACTCATAACATTACGCTCCCACTGGTACTCAATGAAAGTGTTTTAGATGGAAGGCACTTGTATGGAATAATCCTCATATCTTTTTGACATTACGTAATCCAAATAACTGGGCCCATTTTTTTTTTGCTGAGATTCCCAGGTATTCAGTTAACTTTACAGACAGGAGACTACAAATAAAATTTTTTAGAATATACTGTCATCTATGTCATTGCATTCATTTTACCTTTAACATGCAATTTCTTGGCATTCTTCCTTTGTTGTGTACCATTACGAATGTAAATTACAAAATGAAGCCTGCCTGTGCAATACTGAGCTACACGCTACAGATCTTTCGTTTGATTTTAACATCGTAAGAACTAGGCGATGGTCTTGCAGTCCTTGTTGCAGATTTTCAGATTCACAAACATAAAACCCAGAAGCGTTGTTATATGACACAAGTGTCAAGGCCTTTTTAAGGCGTTTGATGTATGATGTTAATTAGCACATTTCTTTGACTGCCTGGTTTATCACAAAAGACACGTTTGCTCATGAAATCCTAATGAATCTAATTCTGCGGAGCTCGTCCAGTTAAATATAACGATAATGTCATTATAATGTGAGGAGCCCCCTCTGTTTTGGGAATTGAAACATTTCTGTCCGTTTAACCACTGTTTCTCATAATTCTTTGTTTTTTTTTGAACTACGTTTAAAATAGTTAATTAATGCTGGGTAAGAGCCTTTAGTCAAAGCGTTTAGCACTGCCTGTGCTTCTCAGCTCGTTTGATAATAGATCTGCTCCATGTTCATGGAAGTGAACACTGAGTTGGATAAAGAGTAGTCTGTCTGTAGGGCGCTTGTGCTGTGTGCTTAATTTGGGGAGTAAAGTGATGCGTCTTCCTTACCGTCAAACCCAGCGGTAATGGCTTTCTGATAGAAACGATTAAACGCTAAGACTGATGTGTGAAGTACAGAAGGGCCTCTCTCTCCAAGGCTTAGCACCAGGAAGCAGACTAAAGCAAACAGTTTGGCATCCAGACCGTTACCTGAGGGAGTACTGATGATGAAACCAAGACACAACAGCTTCCCCGTCCCTGATCACTGCTGTTTGTCCATTAAAACATAACGATTTTACGTAAATGGAAAGCTTTCTTTTGATTGGCTGATACTGGCCTGTGAATGATGGCATGATAGCTCCACCCACTATGAGGTTTTGGCGAAACCTCACTTTCCCAGTAGAAGGTCATAAAAGTGACTGAACAGCCTGTGTAACTGAGATCACTAATTATTGAACTTGCGAGCTCACAGGTGAACTGAATGTTATGGATGACTTTTACAGAATGACTGATTTTCACACAAGCTGAATGCATAAGGTGTAAATGAGTATAAGCTGAGGTAACTTAAGGAACGGAGAGTTCTCCGTACTGAAGTTTAAAAGGCTCGAAGGCGTGCCTTGATGGCGTGCTCTTGATGTAGGAGGACAGAGCGCTGGAAGTCGTGAGCTTCCCAGCGCATGCAGCACTAATCCCAAATTTTCCACGGCCTGTAGCTCCAGGAACTTCCCGCTTTTGAAAGCAGGATGACACGTTTCCTGCTTTGAGATACAGCGAAGAAACAAATCGCTGCAGCTTATCGCCCACCTCTGCTTACACGCCTCCCTTCACACTCTCTAAATATGAGCCTGCCTCATGCGCACATCTTCATACACACAGATGTGCTCTGTCAGGCGAGATCCACAGTCATCAGAAGGTGTCCTGGAGAGACAGGATATTGCTCTGTGCTGCTGTGCTCTTATGTTCTGATTCCTGGAAGGGAGCGTTGCACAGACAGCCTTTAAATTAAACATGAATCAGACCGGTCCTGGCCAGTATTTGAGACTGGGCTGTAAGACCCACTAGACCAGGGATCGGCTAAGTTCACTTGGTGCCAATTTTTGTTTTTAAGGACCAGAACATAGCTGCTCAATTAAAAAGCCTGGTATACCTGAGCGTGCTCAGAGAGAACATGGCCATTAACTTGCCCTTGCGCGCAGTGTGTGTTCTGCCTCCTATAAAAGGCAAGACGAGCGACGCCCGGTGAACAGCGAGCCGTTTAACCTGGGGGCGTTTAATTAGCACTTAACGAGTAGGGTTAACGGCACCGGGCCCCGTGTGCAGTCACCGGTGTTCAGCTCCGCTGTGCTCCCCATGCAGCTCTCTGAACACTAAACACCTCTGAACGCCGGTCCCTCAGGTCCTCTGGCTCAGGCTCTGGCACTTTGTGCTGAAGATGACAGTGTGCTGCGCTTAAGCTTCGTGTCGTCCGCAGCAGCAAAAATGACCTTTTTCTAAGTTTAACAGCAGCGATGACTTTTCCTGGAGTGACCCTACCATTGGGGAAAAAGTTAAACATTGCCTGTTTTTATATTTCTTTTAATAAAAGCAGTAACACCACCATCAGGATACAAATATTGCTTATGAGTCTTTTTTTAGACCTGCAGTTATTAAATTGGAAGTCATAATCCAAGATGAGCACCACCCATCTTACAGCAGAAAAAAAAAAAACACAAAATGATGCATGTTTTTTAGTAGAAACGAGTGGTGTACAGCACAGTCCCTATGGACTGTGAAGTGGGAGGAAAATGACTACAGGTGAGTGACAGGTTGTTTATACATGCTGATTTACTCAGGGTTTAAGATGCTCCAGGGTTACATATTTGCCCTCTTCCTCTTCATTGGGGTTTTATGCCCGTGACTTCCCCTCAAACCTCAGGTTATCAGTTAAGCACGAGTCAGAGCTGAACTCTTCTCATTCCTTTATGACTCAGACATTGTTTTCTGCCAGAAAGAAAGAAAGAGAGAGAGGTTGTGGGAGTGTTTTCCCTTTGCTTTCTGAGGTAGGCTGCAAAAGTGGGGCTTTTTTTATTATGGTCTGTTGTGCCCATGAGTAAATAGAATGGTTTAGGGGGAAACAAAACTAGACGATGTTTCTCCTTTAGCAGAAGTAGTTTTTAATTTCTTTTTTAATCCATATTTATCTCATTAGAAATAATTGGAAGCTGGTAATATTCTGCTGAACCGTACTGGAACTGAGTTGCTCAGTATGCACTTGTCTGTGCAGAGATTGGGATACGGGCATTTAAGTGGACTATTTTAACTTTTCAAAACTCGGATCGTTCCAAAGTTTGGTTTCCTCTGCTTTCCCGGATGAAAGTTTCAGCCAAAAAAGAATAAACAAACAAAAAAAAGGATAGTGATTGTTCGCAGGACCTTTGCTGGACTTGCACATTTGGAAGTTTTGATAAATGCTTTTTTTTGAAAAGCTGGGGGGGGGGGAGGATCGCTGCTGTAGATCACTGTTAATGTTACATGGCGTTCGCTCCTCTTCAGAACTAATCTGCATCTGGAGCTTGTTCAGCTGTTTAGAATGCTATCAGGACAGGGAGGGGGAGGGGGGAGGGGGGAGGTGCTTTTCTCTGCTTCATTCTTCTTTCTGTCACTTCCTGCTTTGATCACTGGAGCAGAATGCTTCAGAACCAATCAGGATTCCCGCAAGCCGTGCCGCTCACCGCTCGGAAGGCTGGAGCGATCCATCCTCTCCTGAGGTCATTTGTTATTCATGCAGAATGAATTTCCATTGATGAATTGTTCTCGAGTCATCTTGACAAATTTAGTGTAGAAACAAATTGGCCGTGTTTAAGTTTTGGGCTGATGTTATTGCTCGTGGGTTATTTTGAGTAAGTTACCGGGTGTGGCTTGTCTGCAGCAGTGCTGATGTTTAGGAACATCTTTATGGGCGAGCATCGTTCAGTCAGACGAAAGCAGTTGATGATCTTTATTGATTGTAACTGGCCTTCCGCTCAGGCTGCGCTCTGAAGGCTCATAAGAGCGCTGTCTCAGCCAGTGATCTGAAGACAGGAGCAGAAGGCCTGAGGCCTCGCCGACGATGAGTCATCTGCACCAGTCAGGTTTCCCATGATGCTCCAGTGAGGCGTGACCTGCCATGGCTTCCTTCCTCGCTGGTCAGTACGCACGGGGGGGATGGCTCATGGCAGAGTCCAGCCCCAGAGCTGAGCTGGGAGAGGATGTGCTCCAGGCTGTGAGCGTTTCTCTCGTCTGCGAAGGTTATTATAACAGGATCTTTTCACACCTGAGGGCAGCCGGCCTGACACACCTTCATAAGGCTGATGATTATGGGTATTGTAGTGTAGCAGAAAATAAATGACTAAATTATAGTGATTTTAATTATGAATGTAAGTACCCTAAAAATTAACTACGCATATATAATATGTGGAATGTGGTTTTCATTTTTAACTGTGTGCGTGTGGTTGAGGGGGTTAAAACCATGTGCAATTGCAGATGTGTATGGATTATTCATTTTCCAGGGCGATCAGGGCAGTTTCCAACTTCTGATTGAACTGCACTCTCTCTCTCTCTCTCTGTCTGTCTTTCTCTCTCTCTCTCTGTGACTGAGCTCGGTTCAGTCTCTCTCTCTCTCTCTCTCTCTCGCCTGTGTCAGTTGCATCAGAGGCTGAAGGTCCTGTGAGGTGTTCTGTTTATTTCATCATTGGCATGCATTAGCCATCCCAGCCTCACTGTGCAGCTGGAGCTGTGTTCACGTTCTGCATCCGTGATTCTGGCTCCACGTTCTGCATCCGTGATTCTGGCTCCACGTTCTGCATCCGTGATTCTGGCTCCTGGCTGTCCTCATGCTGCTGTGTTGTGTGTACAGAGCTCTTACTCAACTTTAATTGCACCAGTAATGAGATTCTGATCTGCATTTCTCATCAGGCAGTTATTGCGTCTTTAAGGTTATAAAGGATTATCATCCAATTATTTTAAAAACACATTTCAGTCTGTTACCTGTATCTTTTTTAATTGCTTCATCACACCTCCATGGTTCTTTTGGAAAAGTCTTTGCACAGCCCTTAAATACAATTCATTATTCTTTTAATTGCCCAATGAAGCCTAATTAACATTATCTTCATGTGAAATATATTCAAGTTTACAAGGCAGAGATTTTTCAGATATGTGCACTTTTTTGTGTGTGCCATTTTTGTACAATACATTACAATACTGAAATAATAAACATTAATTAATCATGAATTAATTAATAATGATCATCTGCTTAAGAGTTTTAATTGCTTGGTCAACTAGCATGTTTTAAGTCATGTGTAAAATTCACTGCAAGCTCTACATTTAGTTACTGTAATTAGCTACTTTTAAAAAAAAAAAAAAGGGATCTCCTTGGGAATGTGTCCGTCTGAAATGTGTCCCAGCGCGATCTTTCCAGCGCTGAGACTGTTCCTGCTAACGGTACGGCGTTATCAGCTGGAGAGAAATGTTGACGGATGACCGTAGCTATACTTCCCTCAGATGCACTCCGGCTTTGTGCTTTGTCTTTGTTCCTTACTCAGGTTAGCTACCCTGACATGCCCAAAATGATAAACCATTTTTAATATTTTGAGCTTTTAATATTAAAAAAAAGTGTATTGTAGATTATTATCGCAACAACTTTTCAGATGCGTTTTCAGATGACTTTGGGAGCCCATGCGATGATGCGCGTATTTGAAGGTTTCGAGCAGAATTGTCGGTTCGAATACTCGGTCTGGCATGACTTTTGTGCCCTTGAACAGTAAAGTAGTCTATTTAAATGCAGCCTCTATACTCTGGGCTGGATAAAGCGGGGGGCTAAAGTGCATCGCATTTTCAGCCAGCATCCAGGAGAGCTGCTGATAAGCATAACCCCCCCCCCCCCCTTCGGGTGTTTGTCACACATTCATGCTATACCAGTTAATACACACAGAGCTCGCGCACAGTAACTGCGTTAATATCGGTTAATATACACGAAGCTCGCGCTGATCATGCTACCTTTGCCCGCCGCGGAGGCAGCGGTAATTGCGTTTGCTCTTCAACATTCTGTGGGGGAGAGAATCCGTTCAAATTGGCGGGAGTGACGGGAATGTGTTTTTTCTTCTTCTCGTAATTATTCTTCCCTTGTGCCGGATGTGTGGGCATAAGGTTAACTGTGCCATGTCATAAAGCTTGCGAGCCTGGCTTTCTGCTTGTGGCTCCTCTTCAGTCCTACACTGAACTTCACGGGTTCCACCGAGTTTCAGAAAGGAAATGAGTGTCTGATTCGATGACGTGCTCGGTTTAAAAGTACTGTGCTTCTGATGCCTGTTTTATTTTTGGCTGAATTAAGGGGACTCCATGATCCAGGTGTTAAAATGTGATGGGTTTTATGCGGTCGCAGTGACCCGGGCTGTCCTAAACCCGGGTGGAGATGACAAGGTGTGCACTGTCACATGATCTGCAGAACGCACTGATGCAGCCCAGGGGAAATGAGAGATATAAATGGAAACGAGCGCTGAGCGTAGCCGCGGTGGCTAGCAGTGCCTTGGGAATGTCTGTGGGGAATGACTGTGTGGGAATGGCTGTGTGGGAATGGCTGTGGGGAATGGCTGTGTGGGAATGGCTGTGGGCGTGGCTACTGAGCGAGTTCAGGCACCACCGGCACCTTCGGTGCGTTAGCGATGACGTTTAGATGAAAATAAGGGATCGCGTGTGGTAGCGTTAAGCGTTTGGAGGAGGGAGATTAATGAAGGCTCCGCGGTGTTTGCGGTCAGTAATGAAGTTTGGGTATCGATTGCAGCCGCTCAGTCCACTCTGGGGCTCTTGTGCGATTTCTCAGTTTTCACTGAGAGTAAGATGAAGTGAGATCTACCTCGGAAACAGGCTGGGGTTCGTCCCGGTGCGTTTGTTTTGCTTTAGTTTTTTACACAGGCCCCTTTGTGGTAAAGCCAGACTCCTTTCTGCTTGGTGTTCCGGGGCCTTCTGCTGCTCAGACAGCGTCTCGCTGGAGGACTGGGTGTCTCGACTGTTTCCCAAAACTCTACAGTGTCAGCTGGAGTCACGTAAAGGACAACAACATAGATTAATTGATGAATAAATAAATAAGTGAATTTTTTTCTGGAAAAGTGTGGGGGGGAAAAACACCTGTTTGAGAAGTGAACCCAGTGAAAGCATTCAGTTGGCCAACCTCAGGTTCTGAGCGCTTGGCATGTCCCAGATGAGCTCTGTCCTCAGGTGCTATTTCGTCATGGAGCATTCCGAGATGGAGTTGCTGTGGACGAGAGGCGCTTGATGGACAGTAAGGCTCTGAGTCTGAGCTCCAGTCGGTTCTGTTTTATTGAGCGGTTCTGAGCTCCAGCTCAGTGTGTGTTTACTGTAGCTTTGACATTTTGTCATAATCGAGGGGCAAGAAATGGTCACAGAAATAAGCTGCCAGTTGCCGGCGGGACTTGAGGACTTGAGGGCCGTGAGATGTGGGTTTTTCAGAATGGCAGCTTTTCAGCCTTTCCTAACATTTACTTTCTCAGGAAGTCGAGCTTCCGAGGGCAGAGGGCCTCCGTCTGATTGGTCCTTTTTTCAGCTCCCCTGGTCTCTGCCCGCGCTGGGGGAGAGATTTTATTTCCTTACATAGGAAGCGTTTTTAAAGATCTCGCTGTTTTTCCTTTTATCCCCGATTTTGAACGTAACGGCTCGTCGGCCCCTCCTGCCACCGCTGCGTCCGTCCTCAGATCCGTCCCGCGCACGCGTCCCTCGAGCGCCGTCTGTACCGCGGTCCGTCCGCACGGACGGTCTGAACCGTCGGCGGTGAACAGACGAGGGCCGGCAGCCTGAGGGGCTTTGCGCTTTTCCGGAGTGGGAAACGGAGAAAGAGACGCGCTGCCGTCGCGGCGGAGCTGTGAAGATGGCGGTGTAGCGGGGCGCTCTGCGCTCCTGACCTCGGCACTCTGCAGCAGCGCCGCGCTCGCTGACCCTTCGCTGTGAATGAGCGGGAGAGGAGTCTGGGGGAAGAGTGCTGAGCGCGGCGCTCCCGCTAAACGGGTTATCCCTTTCCCTGCCGTCGGCCCGCTGGGTTCTCACCGTTTAGCCTCTCTGCCCAGAGGAGATAAGAGTCCGGCTCTGTTCCTCCAGAGCAGAACCCGATAGAGCTGTATCAGTACAGACAGCATCCAGCACACCAGCCATCACCGCTGCCCCTGCTGGTGGAGAGCAGTTGGTCGTAACCCAGTGTTAGTGATGCTGAATAAACCGATATTCACAGCCAGATTTGGTGTCGGTTTTTAAATGCTGTTAACCTGACGATAGGGGACTTGGAGCGCCTCAGACTTTCAGTTAAACCAAACCAGAAGAGAAATCTAAGGCAACGCGTTAAGCCCCTCCCACTGACTGCTCTTCCCTGGGGTAAATGGAGCTCGGCGGCCATCTTGATCAGGAACAGGAAGTGCCTTTTGCAGGCCCGCCTCCAGTTGTCTGCTTTCACCGGGCTGGCCTCAGACGTTTCCGCCTGAGCGCTTCCGTTCTCCCACGCTGGTCAAACGGGCGAGAGAGAAGGAATGAGCGCTTTGTTTATTGAGCTCCGTCGGGCTTGTCTTTTTTTGGGAGGGTGTCTTCCCCAGGGGGATTGTTCACTATGACCCTAATAAGCTCCATTCTTAACTCTCAGGAATGTCTTTGTGTGTCTGGACGTTTTTGCAACAGCACTTATATATTTATTTATTGTTATTTTATTAGTTATTTAATGGGTAAATTCAGTGTCTTCTGATGCGGTCATATAAGGAAGTGGGCTGCGTAGGTCTGTTTAAGAGTGTGTATTTAAGGAGCGAGGACATCGTGGTCTTTAATGTGGGGTGGAACAGTAAAGCATTGATAGAGAGGACCTCAGTAGGCTGCTTCACACTCGTGTTTAGTACCTCTGCTCATCGATCATACGCTTCCTGCGGACAGTCCCAGAAGAGAGAGAGCCTGTTCATGGGAAACCCATGACCAGCCTGAAAAGGGCGAGATGCTATCTCACTGTGTCCCAACGCCGTCTGGTGTCTGGAGCCTATTGCCCTGAGCCAGCCCTGGGCCAGCCCTGCGTCTGTCTGATCAGAGACGTCCGTTCAGTAAACACGCGTATTCCAGCTACATGAATAACCTGCAGAGCCGTTTCTCATTGGACGCCTGGCAAATGAGAAACATCTGAAAAGGCATGTCTTCAGTTAGAGTGGGAAAGAAACTCCCTTTACTCTGAATGCAGTGTTGCAAACAAATTGGCCTCAAAATAAAAATGTGAGTTTAGCAGTAGTTTGGACGATGTCGTCAGACTCGGGAGCCTCGTCCATCGATCAGAGGGAGCTGAGCCGTTGCCGTTTTGTTAATTAATGCGCGGGAATTCAGAAGATCAACCTTTTACATCGCGCTCCGGGTGAGTGATTTCAATCAGACGCGTCCAGTGTGTGTTTGTGTGTTTTACGCTTTCGTTACTGTGAAGTTTTGTCTCGCTCAGTCAGTGTGAAAAGTGAATGTGTGTTTAATTAAACGTCGCTCCTTGGGGCACTAGTGTAACGTTAGAACTTAGCCTATTGTGCGCACATAGATTCACTTTCCACTAAATCCTCTTTGGCTGTATTTGTTCAGCCCACTTTATCAGAGCCCAGAGATCCAGCGGGCCCTTGGTGTTTGACTTCAGTTTGAAGATCAGGACGCCACGATCGCCTCGCTCCTGTTTTTGTTTGCTTGTTCTCTCTGAAAATCTCTTCATTTTTTAATGTAAGGAGATGCATAATAGAAATGGGAATGTGAAAGGAATAGATGTACTTGCAGCAGAAATCCCTGCTTGCGGAGGGGTGCGTGTTTTTAAAGGAATCACCGCCTGTTCTCTGTCGGGTCATGGGCTCCCATCGTTCCCCCAGGCCAGCTTTAATCTTCCCACGAACATCGACAAAAACATGGAGCGCACAGCTTCTCTTGTGATTTAAAAAAACCCCCCAGGAACGCATCCAAGTCGGAATGTTTTCTCGTTGGTCTGCTATGCCCAATTTTGGTCCGTTTCGCATTTTCTTTGTCGTTTCGCCGGATTATCGCTAATCGCCGTGGGTAACGGTCCCACGCGATGTCCTCTTTGGAATTAGCAGGTGTGTTCATTCCCCTCAGTATCGTTCCTCTGAATTGGCATTTTTCTCAGGTTGGCCTCCTTCTCCAAAAAGGGAGTTTATTTCTGCTGACAGAGTGCCATTCAGTACCGGAGTGAAGGGGGCTTGTTTTGCGGAGGGGGGCCGTCACATAAGCCATCATTAATGCCAGTTAATCACCTGAGCGCTTGCTGTTCAGAAGCCTCTTGTGTGTGCAGGACGGGGGGTGGCAACGTTAGCACATGGTTTCTGCTGCTCTGTTTCGGAAGGGAGTGCAGGCATGTCTCTGATCACAAGCTGCAAAGCTCACCTGTGGGCAGTGAGCTCCATGCGTGCTTCATAAACCCTCCAGAGTCGCCTGTCAGTTTTGATTGGCCCAGCATCTGCATGAATGTCATTCAGAACGGACTGTGTGCTGCAGGCTCAGTGCTGCTATCAGCTCTGCTCAGCTGTGAGGACAGTTCTGATTAGCATCTCAGCCTGTTTTTAAAAAGCTAATTACAGCTGGGGTCCCAGTGCAGGAACTTGAGCTATTTCTGCTCCACAGAACGACGGCTCAGTGTAGCCTGCTCCCCCCAACCATGTCCCCCCCCCAAACAATACACTTCCCAATGTTGCATGGATTATTGCAGTTTTAACAGCTTGTATATCAAGGTTCACGGTGTTTGGGGAAAAAAAAGAATTAGATCATTGTGAATCAGTGCGTGGAGCTGTGGCCTCGGGGCCCACAGCGCCCCCCTGTGGTGGAGTCCTGCACTGCGCCAGCAGGAGGCTGAGGGGGTCTGGCGTTGCATGCTGTGGTGTGGCAGTTAGGGGCCTCATTCCCCCACGCTGGTCCTGCACACGCTCGTTTCCCCACGCTGGTCCTGCACACGCTCATTCCCCCACGCTGGTCCTGCACACGCTCATTTCCCCACGCTGGTCCTGCACACGCTCATTCCCCCACGCTGGTCCTGCACACGCTCGTTTCCCCACGCTGGTCCTGCACACGCAGCACACACGCTCGTATGAATTCCATCGAGGCTCTTAATAAATCTGACAGACAGCTATGTGCCGTTAGGCCTGAGGGAACAAATAAGCTGGTGACATTTCTTAAAAACGTCTTTAAGAAAGTTGTTTTCATAACAAATTACTGTGCAAATTGGTGTTTTTCTTGCCTGCATAGCTAATTTTGCGTTCTGCGAAGCTTTGTAATACGGTGCTTAAAGAGGGGAGATTTGTGAACTGCAAGTGTGGAAAGAACTTGATGTAATTGGGAGTGTAATATTCAGACCCCTGTGATGTTTAAAGCAGTTTTCTTCTCTGATTTTTCGCCTTGCTGCTTTTCAGATATTATGGTCTGATTTGCTTTCCCCCCTTTAAGGTGATGCTGTCATTGTGAAGTCTAAGTTTGATATAATTTCAAACTTTAGTGGCAAAATCATGAAAGAATTCTGAGGTTTAGACTAATGGGCAGGGAGCCTGGCAGGAGGTCTGTGGGCTTCTGCCGAGCTTTAGCCAGGTGAGTCACCTCAGGTGCTCCTGCAAACTCCTGCAAACTCCCGCCCATACAAACGAGCTCTCAGCTGCAGGAGAGCGTCCCGGGCTCCTGGGGGCGCTGCCTGCTCACAGGCGACTGCTGCTGACATGCCAACAGGGCTTCGAAAGGAAGAAGAAGAAAGGAATGGGGGGTTATGGTTATTGTAGTTTTGGATTTCGGTGCTTTCCTGAGGTGTTTCAAAGCCAGCTTATTTTATGCCAGTCCTCCGCCAACATCGCCGTGGAAACGCCTTTGAGAGAAGGGGGGGGGGGGGGCAAGGGGGGAGGGGGGGCAGGGAAGCAGCCAGACTAAAGGGTGGATCTGTGAAGAGCTTACGCTCCAGATGGGAGATTAAAGAGGATCTTCCATGTTTGCAGCGGCTAATTTGCCAACTGGAAGCGATTAATGAGTAGGAGGAAAATAACGGGCCGCATTTTGAAAGGTCTCCTGGCACACGCATGTACGCACACACACACACTCAAACACACACACACACGCACACACGCACGCACACACACACACACAGCACATCCTGTTGTGTCTGCTGCACCTGATCTGCACCTTGAGCAGGTGATTTATTCAGGTGTCCAGGCCCTGATCTGTACTGCTCAGTCAGGAACATGAGGAAGCCCTTCTGTGTGTTTGGGGCTCTTGGCAAGTGACTGACAGACCCAGTAGGACCCAGAAGGCAGAAACTCCAGCGTTCACTTTGTCCAAAAAGCCTTGAAACATGTGAAACATAACATTTCACAGGGCTAATTCAGGGCAATTTAGTGTCCTGCTTTGCTGTGCTTTGTGTAAAAAGATGTTTAGCAAATTATTATAATGGTATTGCTCAGTTTTATTTATTTATTTCATTCGAGGGGAT
This sequence comes from Anguilla anguilla, assembly GCF_013347855.1. Classification (NCBI taxonomy): domain Eukaryota; kingdom Metazoa; phylum Chordata; class Actinopteri; order Anguilliformes; family Anguillidae; genus Anguilla; species Anguilla anguilla. The sequence continues at coordinate 47,288,062 of NC_049210.1, forward strand.
TAAACACATCTATGCAAATGATGAATAGGGATTTAAAAAATGTAAATCCTGTTCTTGCTTTTTTCGTTTGGTTTTTGAAGCGATTTCCTCTAGCTGTCAGTGGCTGTTGTTGTAATAACAGTTGTTCTTTTTTTTTTGTTTTTTAATTCCCATCTGACTTGGACCGTTGCTTTTAGCAGAAGCGTTCGGTGCGGACGCGCTGGCGGCTGTGATTGGGCCTGCAGCCAGTCAGGCGTTGTGTAACCGTCCGGCTTTCGGGTCTGGCTGAGCCCGAGTAGCGGAGCGCCGTGCTAGCGCTCGTCAGACTGAGACGCGTGTTCTGGGTTAGAGCGCACACTGACACACTGGTGACTAACGCACACTGACACACACACTGACACACTGGTGACTAACGCACACTGACACACACACTGACACACTGGTGACTAACGCACACTGACACACACACTGACACACTGGTGACTAACGCACACTGACACACACACTGACACACTGGTGACTAACGCACACTGACACACTGGTGACTAACGCACACTGACACACTGGTGACTAACGCACACTGACACACACACTGACACACTGGTGACTAACGCACACTGACACACTGGTGACTAACGCACACTGACACACTGGTGACTAACGCACACTGACACACTGGTGACTAACGCACACTGACACACTGGTGGCTAACGCACGCTGACACACACACTGACACACTGGTGACTAACGCACACTGACACACTGGTGACACACAGGCAGTGACAGTCCTCTCTGTTCCACACTAGTTTAATCTTCCATGTACACAGGCTCAGAATCTGTGATGGGCTGTCCTGAAGGCTGGAGATGAACGTTACCCTGTGCTCTAGTAATTGCTTGAGTATTGTATTCCTCTTGTATTCCGGTGAATTAAAGTTGTATTAAGTTTATTGATATTTCAGTTTTGGCGTATATTTTGGATTGGCCCGGACAGCTGTTGGTCTGCACGCCATTTCAAATGTTTTTAGCAACTGCAGTACCAGAGGTTAACTTCTCATTTAATCTCTTCTGCTCCTAGCCCCCCCCTGACCCCCCCACTTGAATATTTACCGATTTCCCCCATCGAGCAGAGTCACTGGGCTGAGGAGATGAGGGGGAGGGAAGGGGGGAGGTCTGAAATGTTTTCTTTTATGCTTGGTTGTCATAGCAACCGCTCCGGGAACACGCGCACCTACACGAGCGTTAGAGCGCACGCACCCCAGGAAGAGGAGAACGGGGGGATCTGGGGGGGGGCGGCACTGGCAGGGAGCCTTCTGCACTCAGGGGTGTTCTTACATGCATGTGTGTGCGCGCAACTGTGTGTGTGCGTGTGTGTGCGTATGTGTGTGTGGGCTGTGGAGCTGCGAGTTCAGTTCTAGTGCTGATAGGGTTTTCCTGTAGCTGCTGTGTCTCTGTCTCCCTCATTCTGACAGCATGCTTTTCTGCCTCCCAGGTGAATACAAGAAGGACGATCTCCTCGAGGCAGCACGGTGAGTACTCGCTCTCTTTCTCTCCCCTTCATCCCTCCATCATTCTCTATCTCTTCTTTTTCTCTCTCCATCTTCTCCACGCCCATCAACTGGCCCCATAAATGAGTCTAAAGCTCATTTAACAGCTGCAGACCCACTCAGAGGCATCGCATAGACGTTTCTCTGGCTTTACTCCACACACTGGGGCAGGGAGGCTTCTCCTGGGCAAGAGGAGGGTCAGAGGAGGAGGAGAGTCAGAGGAGGAGGAAGGTCAGAGGAGGAGGAGAGTCAGAGGAGGAGGAGGGTCAGAGAAGGAGGTGGAGGTGGGTCAGAGGAGGAGGAAGTGGGTCAGAGGAGGGGGTGGGTCAGAGGAGGAGGAGGGTTGGAGGAGGAGGAGGAGGTGCTCATGCCAGAACACTTCGCTCCTGCAGACAGTGGCATTCCAAACCCGGGGCTATAATTAATGGACAGATAAACAGCCGTTTTCAGGCCTTCTGGTGCTCAGTGGTCTGTAGGCCTGGACAATTAAGTGAATTCAGTGATATAGTAGAAAATATTGACTGATTTTATGTGAATTCCGTTAGAATTGTAGGCTAATTAAAAGTGAATAATGACCTGAAAGTTTTCTCCGATAGGCTGTCAGGCTTCAGTAGGCTGATGGGCTGCAGACCTTGTTCAATACACATTTTATTTCGCTATTCTGGAAAAACGGAAGACATAAAAATAGACAAAGCGTGGCTGCATCTTAGAAATCATGGCCTGCGTAAGACTGCAGCGCATTGGGCTTACGCCTGCAGTTCTGTGTGCTGCGCACGCAAAGGGGATGGGGGGGAGGGCGGTAAATTACGAGGCATTGTGGGAAATAAACACGCTAAATGAAGTTAACCGTGCGGCCCTGCCCCTGGGAAAGGGCGCCCTCTTTAGGGCAGGAAGGAACTGCCCCACCCCCAGGGTGGAGCATCAGGGTTCTCTCAGGCCACATCTGTATTCCTGCGTCATGCTTATTCCAGCTGTGTCACGCTCACGTGCGTGTGTAGTACACCAGGCTCACTCCGGAGATTTCACCGGGAGGTTGAATACGGCTTTGTGTGGTTAGATGGACTCCTTTCTCTGTTGAGGAGCTTGATTATTGTGCCTGGTCTGGTTTGGTTTGACTTTGGAAACACGACTCAATTCATAGCCTCCCTCTCTCCCTCCCTCCCTCTCTCTCTCACTCTGTCTCTCTCTCTCTCTGTCTCTCACTCTGTCTCTCTCTTCCTCTCCCTCTCTCTGTCTCTCACAATCTCTCTCTTCCTCACTCTCACACTTGTGACTAATGTACTGAGTCTCACACTTTGTTCTGTTGTTTCTAAAATATTATCTTGCTTCAGGAGTTCAGTGCTCTCAATTTTTTCGCAAGTTTAAAATCTTTCTGTGAGAAGCTGTTCTGTGGCTGTGTGTCTCCCTCTTCCTCCTGTGGCTGATTGAGTGAGAGGGGTGCTCTGTCCTGTCCTGTCCTGTCCTGTCCTGTCCTGTCCCGTCCCGTCCTGTCCTTTATAAAATTTTGTCTTGCTGCAGGAGCGGCAATGAAGAGAAGCTCATGGCTCTGCTCACTCCTTTAAACGTCAACTGTCATGCCAGCGACGGACGCAAGGTAAGACACTGGCGGCACACCTTCACAGTGTCCACAGCCTTCACAGTGTTGCCTTCACAGCGTCCTCAGCCTTCACAGTGTAGCCTTCACAGTGTAGCCTTCACAGTGACCCTAGCCTTCACAGTTTAGCCTTCACAGTGTCCCTAGCCTTCACAGTGTAGCCTTCACAGTGTCCTCAACTTTCACAGTGTAGCCTTCACAGTGTCCACCCCATCCCTACATCACTGTCAGCCCGTAGGACACCAGCGTTACAGCCTTCACAGTATCCACAGCATAGCCTTCACAGTGTTCGCCCTGCCCCTACATCACTGTCAGCCCGTAGGACACCAGCGTTACAGCCTTCACAGTATCCACAGCATAGCCTTCACAGTGTTCGCCCTGCCCCTACATCACTGTCAGCCCGTAGGACACCAGCGTTACAGCCTTCACAGTATCCACAGCATAGCCTTCACAGTGTTCGCTCTGCCCCTACATCACTGTCAGCCCGTAGGACAC